>NW_017306953.1:660256-676094 GCF_000935625.1 Nanorana parkeri | reverse complement strand
TGCTCTTTACTTTGCGTTCCCTCATGAATTCTAAAAAAAATTAGCAAAAGTGATTTCCTCATTGCTTATGTCTTCTCTATAAACCATTTGTTTTTGGCACACATGTAGCCGATTTGTCTTTCTTAGGAAGTTGTGAGCTCTACTGGTGTAGGTATGAGAACTCTAAACCATTGCATGAAGGAGCTCAATCTTCAAATTGTTCTTGTTTTTGGAGACTACAAGGATATGGCACCCCATAGAGATGAATAGACTAAAGGTCATACAAAATTGAAATAAAATGGACACATTTGAGCTGCCCCCTCATGAGAGTATCCGAATTCCGAATTACAGACATAACGAATGCAAACTAATCCGAATTTCCATTTCCGAAATTCGGTAGCGTTCGTACGAACGTTCGTTTCGTTTTCTGTTCTTATTCGTTTCTTATTCGTTTCGTTCGTTGGAGCAAAGTGACATTAGAGGAGAAAAATATTTTTCCCCCTCAAATGTCACTTTTGCTGCAAACGAACGAAACGAATAAGAAACGAATAAGAAACAGAAAACGAAACGAACGTTCGTACTAACGCTACCGAATCTCGTCCGAATCCGAATTCCGAATCCGAATTGACTTTCACACCCGAATCCTGAAAAACGAAATAACACATATCCGAATTTAAAACGAAACGAAACGAATTGTTTGGCAGTGCACATGTCTAGTCTATAGTGCTATGTTGAAGCAAGAACTGGAACTTATACATCTGGAATCAAATAGGTAAGCTTTAGGGGTATGTTTTAACTTGGTGTTAGATGTGAGTGTTAGAGTTAAGAATATGAGTTAGGGTTAGAAGTAGTGTTAGGGGTAGACGTTAGGGTTATAATTAGTGTTAGGGGTATGAGTTAGCGTTGGAGGTAGCGTTAGGGGTAGACGTTAGTGTTAGAATTAGTGTTAGGGGTAGGAATTAAGGTTAGAATTAGTGTTAGGGGTATAAGTTAGGGTTGGAGTTAGTGTTAGGGGTAGGAGTTAGGGTTAGATTTAGTGTTAGGAGTAGGAATTAAGGTTAGAATTAGTGTAAGGGGTATAAGTTATGGTTGGTGTTAGTGTTATGGGTAGGAGTTAGGGTTAGATCTAGTGTTAGGAGTAGGAATTAAGGTTAGAATTAGTGTAAGGGGTATAAGTTATGGTTGGTGTTAGTGTTATGGGTAGGAGTTAGGGTTAGAATTAGTGTTAGGGGTAGAAATTAGGGTTAGAATTAGTGTTAGGGGTAGGAGTTAGGGTTAGAATTAGTGTTAGGGGTATGAGTTAGGGTTAGATTTTGCGTTAGGGGTAGGAATTAGGGTTAGAATTAGTGTTAGGGGTAGGCGTTAGAGTTGGAATTAGTGTTAGGAGTATGAATTAGGGTTAGATTTTGCGTTAGGGGTAGGAATTAGGGTTAGAATTAGTGTTAGGCGTAGGAGCTAGAGTTGGAATTAGTGTTAGGGGTATGAATTAGGGTTAGATTTTGCGTTAGGGGTAGGAATTAGGGTTAGAATTAGTGTTAGGGGTAGAAGTTAGGGTTAGAATTAGTGTTAGGGTTAAAGTTAGTGTAAGAGGTAGGATTTAGGGTTAGAGTTAATGTATGAGGTAAGAGTTAGGGCTAGATTTACTGTTAGAAGTTACATTTAGGAGATTAGGAGCTAAGGGTCCCTCTATTTCAGGGAAATCTCTGTTACCTGGTCCTTACCCTGCACAGCATCAAGAGGTGAAGTACTGCACATAACGTCTTGCTCTTAGTGAGATGGCCATGTTTGTCCAGATTGACCCAGCTTTCATCGACATGGATGTCCCACTCATATTTAGGTTGTCGTGCCTTCAGTGTATCTCCATGGGACAAAGTCTTTGTACGTCACGTTCCATATTTCCCAGAAAAATTGCCTTCAAGTCCAGCAACTCATCTTCAAGCAGAAGTTCCAAAAGTCTACCCTGCCCTAGAAAACTGATGGAGATTTGGTCTCACCAACTTGAAAGTGCCCCCTTCAGTCCATGATCACTCTGAACCCTGGATTTCATCCTACTGTCCAGCGTTAGTCCCATGCCATACAAGTGATCTCCTTACAACACATCCTGTAGGGGTATTGGGTTTGCCTGAGAAGGATCTTTGCATGAGCGGAGGAAGCCTGCAGCTCGAGAGCTGAGTCTCTCAGTTGCACTGAGGTTTACAGCTTAGTCAGCCTGAATCTTTCACTCCTTCTTTCCCTCCCACCTCTTTCCATGAGAATCCCAACACTCCCCCCATTGCACTCACCCTCCCCACAGGCCTGTGTAGAATTTAATTTTATTTTACTCCTTTTTTTTTTTGCAAAGGTAGAGAGCTTGTAATAGGTCGTCGAGCCTTTAAATCCCACAATTTCCAGGAAAGCGCAAATGCTTGCACAATGAATAACGGATGAGACGTGTCTTATTGCCATTTATGTCTCATTTCCAGGGACATTTACTAGTTGTTTTTTAAGGTCAACACTCAAAACACAAAACAGGTCGACTTGGCTGCCCAGCTAGGCAGAGCAAAGGAAAAGCAAATTTACATTTTATGGGATGAAGGGTGCTGCCCCAATAGAAAACACACCTGTGAACATGCATGCATGTTTTTTAAGGGATATACCGTGATGATTATATTTAGCAATAAAGGTTAGCACAAACCACTATTACCAGCACTGTTTTTTAAACAATAATGAGAGATTTTAAGGGTGCTTCAACCTTAAACAATATATCGACCTGCTAATACAATATTTGAAATATATGGAATAGGCACACCACATCCAAGGGATGCTTTTGCAAAAAAATTGTAATCAACCTATATAGTAGCACTATAGTACAATAGGTACAAATATCCAAGTATGTCATATCACATCAAGCATAATACAGGAAGAGCAATTGCTACACAGGTGATTCTAAAATGTAAATGTATGTACCTATAGGTAAAGTGAGCACCATCAGTGATAGAGCAAGAGGATCCCTAAAAGAAACATTGAGGTCTTCCATCTGGGAGTCTCTCTCTCTCTCTCTCTCTCTCTCTCTCTCCTCTGTTGTGGGTGCTACCTCTGCATTTTAGCACATGCGTCAGAACTCAAAACAGCACACATGTCTCAGAAACACATGTTGACCAATGAGCCCACTCACATCTATGCCCTGCATTGCACAGTTATTTTTAATGCATTCTTATGCATTGCCAGCCCCTGATAATAACCTCCTTCCCTTGATCCGCTCTTAGCAAGGTGGCTGCTGCAGAATTGCTGTATGACAGAGTAACTCTTATTGAGGGGTTTCCCCTCCTGTATGACCCCTCCCACCTCCACTAGAAGGATAATATATATATCTATAGATATATATATCTATAGATATATATATATACTTTATTTTTACATACACAATATAATAATATATTTGTATTGTACACAGGTTCTTGCTGCAGAAGTCCACAATGATGTCACTGCAGGGAATCAATCCTCAAACACAAAGGCATGAAAACATGTATTAATGCACCACAACGCACTAATCACACTAACAAAATGGACAAAAGTGGATGTGGATAAATGTATTTACATTATCAGTGTGCTCATGTATACATGTGTACTTTTAGATATAGATTGGAATTAACAAAGTAACAAATCTTCTTCCTGTATTATTCTTGATGTGATATGATTGGAATGAACAAAGTAACAAATCATCTTCCTGTATTATTCTTGATGTGAAATCATTAGAATGAACAATGTAACAAATCCTCTCCCTGTATTATTCTTGATGTGATATGATTGGAATGAACAATGTAACAAATCCTCTCCCTGTATTATTCTTGATGTGATATTAGATATTTGTACAGATTGTTCTATATGCTTCTATATATGATGAGTTCAACATTTGGATGGGGTGTGCTTACTCATAACTCGACAATTACAATAATACATCTATCAGGATGTCTGCTATTCAGGTTAGCGGACGTCACAAATGTACACAATCTGGTCCTTTGTGTGCGTTTGCAGATTTAGAGGCATCACAGAGCACTGCGAGTTCGCCTTTAAGCAGCTCGTATGAGTGAATCCCTCCAATCCTTTTACTCCTTCCTCCTACAAATAGGCATTTTATAGGCTCCCCCCCCCCCCCCCACCGCTAAACTGTCGTATTTAACGGGTACCAACACCAATCACAGCCCGGGGGCGAGCTCCAAGACACTCCAAATTTTATCTTTAATTTTTACAGATTACTGCTTCATTAGAACCCGATTAGAAGAGCCAAAAGCATTCCTCCCAGAGGGGACGTCTGTAACTTTTTTTTTTTTAGAGTTCACTGGTGTCTGATCTCAGTGAAATATTGGAGTTTCATTAAAGCTGAACTCCAGGCAAACAATTTAAGCAACAAATGAAATATGTATATTGGAGCTGTATTACCTACCAAAGGATTTGTATTTCTGTCCTTCAAGTTCTGAGATTTACACCGCTCTGCCACACAGAAAAATCCTGACTTGAGAAAGAGGAGACCAGATGTTTGCTGCAGTTTCACTTTCACTTACTGGCCTCCTCCGTGACATTAAATAGAGAGGCAGAAAACAGATGAACTCAGCTCTCTGTTCTCTCCTCTTATTAGCATGCTCCTGTGTTATATTTAAAAGAAAATACTTTTGAGAAAGTGATTTTAATGGGTGAGGGGTGTTTAGCCCAGGTCCAGGATAGTTGAAAAAAAGCTTCTGTAACCCCCCCCCCGAGCCATTTAAAGGCCATGGTACCAAAAATCCCTTTTCTTCTTTTTTTTATTTTATTTAGAAGATCAGTTGTATATTACCAGTTCTATACTATATGGCGACAGTGGACACCTGACCACCACACCTATATGAGTTTATTGGACAGCACATTCCAAAAAAATGTGCATTTTTTCCCTTCACCTAATCCTTATTGGTAAATACAGCCTCCACTACTCTGTGCAGCCTTTACTCAAGATTTTTGATGGTGTCTGTAGGCATTTGTGCCCATCCAGCCGAAACAACATTTGTGAGGCCAGAACTGATGTTGGATGAGAAGACCTGACTCACAATCAATGTTACAATTCATCCCAAAGGTGTTCAGTAGAGTTGAGGTCAGGGCTCTGTGCAGGACACTCGAGTTCCTCCACACCAAACTCATCAAACCATGTCTTTATGGAGCTAGCTTTGTTCACGGGGAGAGTCATAGTTGAACAGAAGAAGGGTCTTTTCCAGACTGTTACCTCAAGGTTCAAAGAGGACAATTGTCTACAATGTCTTTGCTAGAGGTGCAAGAGTTTTCATCCTCACCCAGGACAATATGGACAAAAGTGGACGCCTTACCATCAAACCCTCAAATGAGGCTGTTAGACATCTCATTATAAAACCATGAGCATTATTATGGAGTTGGTCACCCTTTGCGGCTACAAGAGTCTCTACTTTTCTGTGATGGTTTTCCATAAGATCTTGGAGAGTATCTGTGGGAATTTGTGCCCAATTTTAAGGTCAGGTATTGATATTGGATGAGAAGACTTGGCTTGCAATCAGTGTCTCAATTCATCCCAAAGGTGTTCAGTTGGGTTGAGGTCAGGCTCTCAAGTTCCTCCACACCAAAGTGGTCAAACCATGTCATTATGGAGCTGGCTTTGTACACAGGGGACATGCTGGAACAGCAAAGGGCCTTCACCAAACTGTTACCCCAAGGTTGGAAGAGGACAATTGTTTACAATGTCTTCGTAGGCTGTAGTATTACCCAAACCCGTCCCTGGAAACATCTAAGGAATATCTAAAGAAACATTTAAAGGGTTATTAAACCCTCAGCATTTGGCATTTAGCAAGCAGTAGATATATGCAAAAACATAAAAAAAAAACAGGTTAAAACTTACCTGTGTCTTCGGCGCGCACTCCCGTCCAAACATCTGAAGAGTCTCGGGCAGCCGCAAAGGATCTTGGGACGGGGCGCATGCGCAGTTGAGATCTTCGGCCGGGAGACGAGGAGAGACACAAGGTAAGTCTATCGAGCAGCGCATGTGTCAAACTCAAGGCCCAGGGGCCGAATCTGGCCCACCAGGCCATTTCCTAGACTTCTACTTTCAGATCTAGGTATTAAGTTATTACTAAAACCAGTGATAATCGAATGCAGAGGCAAATATGATAACGATAATATACATTTATATGGTCTTACAGGCCTTTGAGGGCAACCATAATGTTGATGCGGCCCACAATTAAATTGAGTTTGACACCCCTGCCTTACACTAACATTAGGGGAGGGGGGGGGGATTTATCCTTTAATGTCACTTTACGGAATATCTAAGGAAACACCACTGGGGGTCCACCTACAACTTATTATTGTTTTGTTTTTTTTTAAATCTTCCACATGTATCTAATATTCATTAGAACCTCCTTAGGATTTTATTTATTTATTTACTTATTAAACAGGAAACATTGTACCTTTTTTTTAAGTTAATGTGTTTCTGGAGTTCTGGGGTTGCTAGCTTTTAGTTAATATCAGTTAGTGTACCAGCTAAAGAAAGCTGGCATGAATTATATCTCCAAAGGCAAAGGTGTTACAAGAATGAAACAGTTTCCTAACAAAAAAAAATATAAATAAATAAAAAAAGCTCTTTCCTTGCGTTTTCCCCGCGGGCCAATAAAACAAGACAATTTACAGGACTTAATGCATTAATCAACAAACACCAAAGAGCAATTAAGCTTGGTCAATAGCGGGATGGTGAAAGCTCTGTCACTCTACGTGGCAGATATGAGGGCTTCTTATTCTGCGGAGTCCTAATTGATAATACGTATCTGTCTTGTTTCTAGTCGCCGGGCGCCATGCAGTCTGCTCTTCTCCACGCCGCAGACACTGGCGCGCTGGTCTGGTAGAAGGGACATGCCTTGCAGTAGATACAATGATTCCTCCTTTCCTTACAAGACTTACAGCTCCAAGAAAACAGCTCAATACCGAGTTTACAGGAATCGTTTTGGAACCAGACCTGGATTGTCAGCATTGTAGACTGGCAGCAGTGGATCGCTTATCATTCGAAACATTGTATTGATTTATTGGCCCAGACTTACAGAAATGTTTTACCTGAACTTGACTGGCATTTCAAATGCTTAAAGCATATCTAAACCCAAGAACAAAGGTGTAATGCAATGTATTGTACTGTAATGCATCTTCCCAGATAGCAAGCAATTGAGCTGCAAGTTTCAAAATGACTTGCTAAACTATTACAGACTTGCCAAGCTTCACAATTTTGTTGCACAATTACAGCAAGTCTGCATTGCAAGTCTCCAGACCAGCGAGCTTGCAGAGCTCTTGCTAAGACCTGCAGGACTCTTGCTGTAGACTTGCCAAGCAAATTTGCTACAAATTCAAAAAGTGTCACCTAGAACTTGCGCTGCGAGTGTTCTGCAAGGCTACAACTTGCCAGGAATATGTGCAGCAAGTTAACAAAATTACAATTTCACCCTGCCACACGTTTGTAGCAATTTATCCTTGCTATCTGGGTTATCATTCCTTACATGTGGTGGCTGCATTAGTTTTCTTTTATTGGGCTTTTGCCTTTATTATAACCTGGTGATCCTGCCAGTAACACACTTCCTGTACTAGGGTGACTGATAACGCTCACTCCCTGTACTGTGTCTATGAGGGAACATCGTTGTCACCTAGGCTGTTCTCCAAATTTGGACTACAAAAACCTTCCCCTCTCCTTATCTCCATTATGGAAGTAGGAAGGGTTGGGTAGCTCACAGAGGAAAGCTGATAATGTTGTTTGAAAAGTTCATTCAGTGCCCAGGAAGAGACAAGGACGCTGGATTTCTATCAGGATCAACAGGTGTTTTCTGTACTAGCGAAAATGCACTTAGCCTAAAAAAGGAAAACGAATGCAGGCAACAAATCTATGGACGGGTAAGCTGCAATATGTTACATTTGTGCTCCGGGGTTCAGATACACTTTAGTTGTTATGTGGTGTTTTATTTGATTGACTTTCACATGTCAGCACATTCTCTTCGACTTCCATAGAGTAGTGTATGTGACAGTTCAGAGGATGTGTTTGACCTGCTTAGCGTTGTGTTTCTCCAGCCAAAGCAAGCCTTAAAGAACTGCATTTGGATTGCAGGCAAAGCAGGTCACTTTGCTGCATTTTGCATTTGCATGCGTTTGGGCGGCTCTGCATTAAAATGGAAAAGGTTACCTTCGAAATGAACAGGAACCCCAACAGTGTATCAATAAATGTTTATTTGATGGCTGTATGACTGGTAATGGACAAAATGTATGGCCAGCTGGTACAATTCACCACTGGTCAGAAGTCCTTACCTGCATACTTGTTTAGGGTCAAGCCCCTCCATCACTACATTATGCTTGTTACAATCCAGGTTCTTCTAGAAGTACAGGTGCTCTTTAAAAAGTGCTGAAGAGGTCTCTGTGCCCATCTCTGTTATATTCATTTTTCCTTATGGAGAAGAGGAGGAGCTGGGAACACACAACAGTGGGCAGAAGGACCCAAAATTTCCAGGTGGACAGGAACAGAGTCTGGAATCAACCCAGGGGGATGTCACCGTGAGAGTATCGAAAGACAAATAAGAAGCCAATACCAGGGCCTACAAGTTAACAACTTAAAAGAGAACTGTGGGGTAAGTGTTTTTCCCCATAGTTCTCTTAAGGGTCACAGGAGGATATAAGCTAGTGTCCTCCCGTACAGGTCGCAGGCCGCCGCAGCCGGGACGGATTCCCACATTACTGTCGAGATCCGCCCAGCTGCTTGAGTGACAGCGGGCTCTGCCTATCTAGAGACAGAGCCAGCTGTACCTGCCCCCTCCTCGTCCGTTCCTCCTGTCAGCGCTGGAGGATCGGAGCGGGGGGAATCCCTGCATGGAGCGGTGAGTGACAGTCACAGCTCTCTGCAGGGAGATGATCGAGAAGTAAGCGAGCGACGATATGTGTTCGCTCACTTCCCGACCTATTGAGCCGACCTGTGACAGTTTCATTGTCACACGTCGGCTCTAACTATGAGGCTGAGTGATTTTCACTGACCTCATAGCTCTCCTTTAAATATGACTTATGGGTAAAGTGACCCTTTAAAGGGCATGCATTTTGTTGTTTATTTTTAAATTTTCTTTCTTTCTTTCTTTCTTTCTTTCTTTCTTTCTTTCTTTCTTTCTTTCTTTCTTTCTTTCTTTCTTTCTTTCTTTCTTTCTTTCTTTCCTCAAGACTATAAATATATGAGAGAGAGAGAAGAGAGAGGAGACAAAGAGAGAGAGAGAGAGAAAATTGATATTTTTTATTTCCCTGAAATTTCAGTGGAAATCATGAGATTTAGCCATTTTAACTGAATGCATGGGTGTCAATAGGAGAGACGAAATTAAAGTGGTTCATGGTGGTTTATAAGGGTACCATACCTGGCACTTGTGGTTATATATATAAAAAAAAATGCCCCCAATTTGCTTTCTTTCTTACAGAAATAATCAGTGAAAAAATGAAAACATAAAAACATATTATACATAGTATATAGTTGAATAAAGACACAGGTCCATCAAGTTCAATCTGTGGGCTTTGTGTGAGTGTCTGTGTGTGTTTGTTCTTCAGAAAGATTCACTCGCAATAAATATTTGGTGAACGTCTTTATGTGTCTAAGTGAAACAAACCAAACTACCCAAAATACATCCCAACACAAACTCACCAGCTTCATTTAAAAAGAAAGAATAGATTTTTTTAAGCAAATTTCACCTAAGTAAAGTTAAATCTGACAGCAAAATCAACAAAATGTCACAACCAATTTTGCCCATATCAGGCACCTCATCCTATCTGTCTCTCTCATTATCTCTATATATGTATTGATGTATGTTAGGTTTACAAAGTTTAAAAATAAAAAAAAATAAGGTAAAACTGACCCTTAGCACTCACGGGCTAGGAAAAGACAACGTCGGTCTTTAATAAATAGGCTTCTTAAGACTTAAACATATCTCCTGACAATTTGAGTTTATCTTCCCGTAATCCACTGTACCCATCCGATGTTTAATCCAGCATATTGTTGAGGTTTCCATGT
Organism: Nanorana parkeri; assembly: GCF_000935625.1. NCBI lineage: Eukaryota > Metazoa > Chordata > Amphibia > Anura > Dicroglossidae > Nanorana > Nanorana parkeri. The sequence continues at coordinate 666,082 of NW_017306953.1, read as the reverse complement.
CTTAAACCGCATAATCCTTTTCTAATGCTGCTGCCTGAATAAGCAACAATGATTTTTCTTGCTGCGCGCTGTAGTTTGAACTCCCCGCAGAATTTTCCACGTGGGCTGAGCGCAGCAATATTAAGGGGTGGTTGCTGAGATTAGTTTAGGACTCACGGGGAATAAGCACTCGCGGTCAATGGGGCAAAACTCATTGCTTGTGCTAGGTAAGACCTTTTCTTCGCACCTTGGAAGACCTCAGCTCTTTTGCCGATTATATGCCATTTGCCTTTGTAAAAAAAAAAAATCCATTGGCTGCTTATGCAGAACACGTTTTTTTTTTGTCTTCAACAAATCCTTATGCTTTTTTTAGTGAAGGATTCCTAAATGGCAAAACCTTTATTCAATCAGCTCCTGTGCTGTGTCTTCAATAACCTATTGCAGGAGGAGACACGTGGTGACATTAATCATTGCTCTTCTTCATGCACTCGCTATAGCTGAGTAACTACGAGGATGATTCTAGTTGAGTTGAGTAGTAGTCTCTTTACTCTACTAGGGAAGAGCATTTTGGGGTGATGCAATTGTTTTGCCACCATCTGTAGTAGTTGTTGAGTCATTGAAGAGACACTCACACCTTGTCCATTTAGGTCAATCACTGCAAATTAATCATAAGAGTGCCAAACACTACAATTGGAGGTCCCACCAAGATCTAATAATTGAATTAACAGTCCAAAGTTCTGGAACTCTTTTTTTCTAGGGATCCTGGGAGCGGGTGTCCCTACTCGGACGCAGATAGGATCCAACCTGTCAGCGTACGAGTACAGACACCCGCACCCGCATGGACGTGCAGTTTGGGTGAGTGTACAGCGGCGTACGGCTGCATACTCCCATAGAGAAAAACATATGGATGGTCTTACTTGTATTCGAAGGTTTCACACCTTTTCTATGTTTTCTTCCTCTATCTAATCTCTGTACTCTTCTTTATTTCTAACTAACCTTAAATATTTTTGTCTCTTACGCATTATTCACTTGGTCGTATTCGACTTGCTTGATGTCTTGCGAATCCACAGACTACATTCCTGGACCATAGTTATGTTACCGCATTATCTACTACCCTATTGGGTCTCTGCCCCTTCCCACAGTTTGGACCCCAGGTCTCCACTGCGGGAAAGATGAGCTTACTTTATATATTATTGTGACTCCAGGATGTATATTTTCTTATTAAATGCCTAATATACAACCTAATGTTTTTGCATTGTAACTTGTATTACTCAATAAAAAACGTATTGACCCCTTGTTTTTGCTTTGATGCCTCCTGTTGTTCCTTCCTAGTAATATTCTAATTCAATTTAGTCCCCTCAAGATTCTTGTAGTTCCACCCCGACCACATCAAGCTCAGAACACCCTGAGATGTTAATAGGTGAATGCGATGCTTCCTCGCTAGTTTATCGCGAATCAAAACCAAGTTACCCCAAACGTATGTCTTGTAAACAACTGCATTTGTTTATTGTGGTAATGTTGTACATTGATACGCTTGGTCATACCACACTATTTTATATCATGTCCTGTTAAGGATGTATATTATAAGTTTACGTCTGTACCCCGTAGGGGACAGCCTGATTTGCCTTCTTGTCATGTATTGATAAAACTTTAATAAAGACTACTTGCTAAAAAAAAACAAAAACATATTGAAACAGGAGAAAAACAGGCTGCTGCGTACAAATCACACGCAGCACCTGTCCTTCCCGGGCGCGGCCTGATAGGCCATGCATGCAGTACGGATCTGCACGGGCCGGCTGTTAGTCGTGTGAATGAGGACTTACTGTAAGCCAATGAGTTGAATGAGTTGCGATGGCCATCGTGGCATTTCTCCAATCACAAAGCCCCTCCCAGCACATTTTTAGTCTGATTTCATAATTTGAAAAGCAAGGACTCAACACTGCAACATGACTTCCACATTTGTGATGTTCCAATCCAAAAACGTAATATAACACTGAGCCAGTTAGAACTAATTTTGTTTCTGTTATGCAGTTCTCTGTGAATTCTATTCCTGGTTGTAGTGGAATAGTATTACAGGTTAGCACTAGAGTTGGGGTTAGCATTAGGGTTGGCTTTGTTTATGAAGAAAGCCATTGATCACCATGCCGGAATCATGATCACATGGCTTAGTTAGAAAACAAAGACATTTTCTAACTAAGCCATGTTCTAAGGAAGCTAAATTCAATAAAATATGGTTCTATTGGCACAAATACCTCCTCTCCTCAGAGTCTTCTTTGACGCCGTAACAGTGTATTTCGGCTCCGCAAATTGCCTGAGCACTGTTCTCTCCTACACAACCGGTGGATGGCCTTCCTCTCCCCCCTTCCCCCCTCTTGTCCCCTCTTTTCCCCCCAACCTCCCCTCTTAGAGGTGAGATACCTTGCAAATCTTTTCTATTCCTTTCTCGCCTGGCCTCTCTTTCATGCTTTTTTCCCCTCACAGGGTTCTTTCTCTTTCTTGCTATGCCCCCGAGCTAACCTCACTTTCTTCTCTACAAACCTCTTTATGTCTTTCTGCAACGTTTGGCTGCTTATTTCTATGTTTTCGAGACACCGAAGAAAACATACAAACACATGTTTAGCAGGAGATGACGAGGGAGCATGAAGCCAGCTTCCCGGCCAATCAGAAAGCAGGGCGTATCGTCATTTCTTGGCGCCCGGCTTCCTGATTAACCGGCCAGACGGCCCCGGCTGGGTACCGGAGGAAGGCCGCGTTCTCGCTGGAGAGGCCCCGGGGGTGACAGGCTGGACATACTAAGGTAAGAGTGGGCTTTCTTGTTAATTCGGGAAGCCGGGTGGCGAGTCTTTACACGCTACCTGGCTTCCTGAATGGGACTTCCGTTACTCGGTAATTGGTATCGGCGAGTACCGAAAAAAAATTATCGGTACTCTGTACCAAAATACCGGCATCGGTGCATCCCTAAAATAAAGGATTAAAAAAGAAAAGAAAACAAAGACGTGTGATTTCCTTTTTTTACAACTTTCAAGTCCATTATGGAAGCCAATTTTGGTAAAAAAATGGTGAATGGGAAACTGAAAATTGAAATTGTTGCAATTTCAGTTCACTCATCCCTATAGAAATAACATCATCATGAATTACAGAGTTGTTATGAAGACAGTTTTGATATCACAGGCACATTCTCACTTTCCTCATCTGGATCCGATATCCACACCTCTGCTATGCACTGCATTCAGAATCCCCTTGTTTGCACTTTGGCGGCTCGATCATTAGACCAACCTACTTCTTATAAGAATCCCTGACTTGATATCCATCTGGGCTGAGCTGGTTAACAAGGCATGAAATTCCCCTCTCCGACTATGCAGATGTGTTCTGCTTTCTCTTTGTCGAAGGCATTTACCTCTGTACTATCGCTGCAGCCCCTCCGGCTCTGTAGGGGGGTACGAGGTGTGATTGAAATTCAGAAAGGAAAAGCAGGAGAGCACATCTTAAACAACTTCCATTATCTTCTTGGCACCTATTTCCGTAGCCGGCTCTCTGCAATTCGCTTATTCTCCTTTTGAATGTGCATGTTTTATTTATGATATGACTGGTTTCATTAGCTGCACCCTCAAGGTGACCACATTTGATTGGGTCATCCTTACCCTTGCTAAGGTGACTACGACTTCTTAAAAAATTGTGCACCGAAAAGTGCCAGGTCGAGGACGGCATCTGCTTTTTTTTTTAATCTTTAGGTTGTGCGGTTATCGATTAGAGGTGAGCAAAATTGAGTTTTAATTTGCATTAAATTTTATCGAAAACGCAGAGATCCTTGACTGAAAAAGTTGTCATTTTGGTGAGTAATTTTGGTTTAACGCATTGCAGTGTAACGCCTCATTCTGGTTCAGTTGGATCACAGCTACAGACAACGGTTGCGTCAGAGTAGCCCTTTAAACAGGAATCAAAAGAGTCTTATATGTGGGAGCAGTCAGTCCAGGTATAGGATAATGGCATCTCAGTATCAGTAACAAAAAGGACATATAGGTAACTTACACGCGGATCAGCGGCAGTGTCTCTGCGGTTGCTATTGGCAACAGCTGGGTGATTAGGAGGATGCAGCGGTATGGCTGCTAGTAAAGACCGTATAGTAATGTGAACAGTCCAGCAGTATGTTTCGATTGTAGAGAGATTGGTATATCAAGAGATTCAGCAGTACCTTACTAGCGGATACATCATGCAGACAATAGAGGCAGCAAGATGTGGTTTTTTGGGAAGCAAGGTGGCCGACAGACAGAAGCGGCAGCTTGAATACACATAGAAGCAGCAATCCGTTGCTATCGGTAACAGAGTGGTATATCACAGATACAGCAGTATGTTGCTAGTAGAAATAGCTTGGCACATACACGGGTGCAAGGTGTGGAGTCTACTTGCGGTTCAGAAGGTTGTTATGAGGATTCACAGGTGTAGTCAGGTTGTTGGCCACAGGTGAAGTTGTTGGTACTGCTGCAGCCAGGAATGAGCGGCGCCTTGCCTGTCAATAGCTGTCTTTGCGTTTCTGTGAGGAGGCGAGGAGAGGCCGGCGTGTTCCTCATTGCACGAACGCCGGCCGATTGAGATTTCGTGGCTTAGGCCGCTGACGGGGGAGGAGCCAGCTGATTTCCGAAGGACATTGTAGATGTTATGGAGTGAGTCGCTCCCTGCGCCGACCACAGAGCGGAGCCCATGTGAGTAGGTCAATAGGGGAGGCAAAATGTAGGTGTTTTTTGGTGGTTCGTAAGGGTGCAGTGCAATTTAAATGACTCCTGAGGATTATGAAAGCTCCTTTTAATTGTCCTGGACCTGTTCTAGTTCAAAAACAGCCCATCATTAGCCTCATCATTTTCATTTTTTTTTTACAGAAAAAAAGAAAAGAAAGGAATAGGAAATAAAAAAATATAAGGCAACACCCAATACTCAATGTTTACTTCCGGTGAGCTCCGGGCATCAAGGACTCGCCACATCATCAAGTCATCCTGGGCTCACAGGAGAATGATGCACTGACATAGCTGCATGGTGCTGTTCTGTTTATTATTGGGGACCCCTCCTTCTGCACAGGAAGAGGAAAAGGACCCCGGGACATTACGCTCCTTGTGAACCATTTTTTACATTTGTGGGTATGTTTATTTGGCAATAACTAATAATCTACAATACATATCGCTTTTTTTCAGGAGAAGCAAAAATTGAATCAGCATCTGAAATAGCTTAAAAACCTTTGGATTTAATTTCACTTTAAATAGGAACAGATTTGATGAAATAAAAAAATAACATTTTGTTTTTTAGATGTAAATTGGCATTGGCTGACATAATATGCAGATTGAAGCTCATCCCTTTGATCAGCAGATGATTGAAACAGAGTAAGGCCCCGTTCACATGTAGCGACTTATCGCGCGATTTCTGCCGCGATATCGCGCATTTTTGCCGCGCGATATCGCGAGAAGTCGCCGGCCAATGCTATTCAATGGAGCTGTCTTAACTCCATGTCGCGTGTCGCTCGTCGCGGTCGCAAGTCGCTTCTACCGGACCTTTTTTTCGGCGGATTTTGCGCGATTTTGCTTTTTTTCTATGGAGCCCGACGGAGAAGGTCGCGCTACCGTCGCTGGATCGTCGCCCCGAAAGTCGCGCTATCCCGGCCGCTGCAAAGGTATGTCGCTACATGTGAACGGGGTCTAAATGCAAAGCAACAGTAATGTTAGTTTGTGTCTATGAATCATGCTGTGTTTACAAACACCGATCATAAGCTCTGCTTTTGCCAGCAGAGGGTAGAGCAAGTTGCTGTAACTACACAGAAACTCCCGAATGTCATTTTGACAGCCAGAAATTGCCAGTAAATGC
>NW_017306953.1:653738-660069 GCF_000935625.1 Nanorana parkeri | reverse complement strand
GTCCGGTGACGTTGATCTCCGTGACGGCTGAGGGAGGGAAGGGGGGGGGGCGGGGGCATACTACTTACTGCCTCTGTACTTCCATGTTTTTGGGGCATACATAGCACACATAAGGTACAACGCTGGTTAACATTCTTAGGTCCCAGCACATCCTCTTATAACATCAGCATTGTAATATAAATACATTCTATAGTTGGTTTTGAATTGATAATGAAATCAAAGTTTGCTTTTATGTAGTGAGCGCCGCCTTGCGTCTGCCCATCACTTTCAACAACTTCCTGGAGTCCCAGTGTGCTTTGCATCTCTTTCCCTGCTGCTTGATGTGTTGCAATCTCCATTTCTCAAGACTTCATATCCCATCATGCATTGCTTCCAGCAAAGCAATGATAATTAGTTAGTTGAGGCGTTGAGCTGCAGTTCAGACGGCAGGCTCCGTAAGAGTAGGGTTGCCACCTTTTCTTCCATCGAAACCCGAACACTCTAGTGACGCACAGAAATGTTTTTGGGAGAATGAGCCGCGGCTTATTTATGTGTAAATAGAATCACCCATTAATATGTAAATATCACAGTTGACACTATTTTCAGTGGGGGGGGGGCGGCCGCAGCCCCTATCTCAATTTTGGTTGCCCCTTTCTGCCTGACATCTTGTGTCCGGGTTTCAGCTGCCATGAGATTTATATGGCGCCAAAAGTTTGCGCAGCGCTTTACAGTATAAAGAAGACATTACAATCACAATACAATTCAAGACAAGATGGTAAGGAGGGCCCCGCCCCTGAGGGCTTACAAGCTAAGAGGGAGGGGCCAGTGATACATGAGGAGGTAGCTGACTAGCTGTGTGGGGATGAATTGTTTGAGAACGTGATGGTTCAGTGTTTAGGTTGATGTGGGATATAAGTTAACATTCTTCTAGATCTGGATATTATGAGTGGGATAGGTCTTATGGAAATCCAATATAGAAACACAGATTTATTTTTAGTTTTTGACCATAGATACCCTATAAACACAGCCTCCTGTTTTACAGCAAGACCAGCCCTGCGCAGTCAAACAATAATTCCAATAACATCTACAATGTCCTTCGGAAATCTCCTTCGTTGCAGCACACAGATGTTATAAATGAAGTGGAATGTCACCTCTGCAAAGAAAACCATTTCCATTCTTTTGAAGGGATTGCAGGAGGTTTAATTCATCCTTCTGAAATTTTAAAAGCCCTTTTAACCGGATTTGCAGTGCAGTCAATCTCTCCTCGCGCACACCTTGCACTGTCAGAAAACAACCCCGGTTCTCCTCCCGGGCACATAAAAGGCTTGTAGCGCACGCTTTGTGCAAACACTGCCCGCAAGCCATCCTTAACAAAATCACTTTTGTCATTGACAGAGCACATTAGGAGAAGCAGCACCTGACATGTCTGACGCTATACCGCCAGCCTCTTACTCCTTCAGGGCGCGTCTTGTGAAAAGACACGGCTGAAATGTATTTAGTATTCATTTACTGTTTTGTTAGATTTCCCCGCCCAGACCATTAGCCTAATGGCTTTATCTCCCCCCAGAGCCAATAACACTACAGATTAATATCTTCCATTATAGGCTTCAGGTTCAATCAAGTGGCATTGTATTGACAATAAAACATTGGGGTTTACCTAAGGGCAAGCACAAACAAACTCGGATATATCTCATTTTGGGGGTTCTGGCAGGATGAAAGATATGCCAAATCGTTGTACCTTTGAGGGACAATAGCGGTGAAATCCAGGGCATGCCATTAGGAATCATGGGGCCCTGTACAGCCTGCCTGAAAGCCCCCCCCCTCCCTGTTTTCATACGCATGCATGCCCTATACACACACATGTTCATTTGAATCAGATGGTGGGGGCGGCAGGGTTGGTTTAAAATTCTCTTCATTTTTAATTTATTTGATTATTTTTTGCTTTTTTTTATCACTTTTGTTATTGTTTTTTACGTAATTTTATTGCTATTACACGGGGCTAACAAGCCACTATGTAATAGCGTTTAGAGGTGACAGGTTCTCTTTATTAGCCGGCACTTCAGCCCAGTTTGTGACAGCTCTGAAGCAGGAAGTGCTGAGAGCACAGCGATTCCGGCTTCATTGATTACAGAGCAGATGGGGGAATGAATGTTCCGCTCTCTGCTCCCGCTCTTCACCCTGACAACATTTACAATGGTTCCAGGGCCCCCCAGAGGAGTGGAGGACCCCAGGGGACCCTGAAAACCATGGATGGGGTGGCATAATCACAGGCTAGTACACATGATCTGGGCAGGGCTGGATTTACTTCCCAGGAATCTGTAGGCAGAGAAATCTGAAGCACAGCAATACACTATGCACCAATGCAGAAAAGAACCAGCTATAGAGGACTACAAATCAAAGCAAAACATTATACAGAAATTAAGAATAATACCATCGGCTAGAAAGGACTACAAATCCCAGCAATAGATTATACAGGGATGCCGAATGGCACCAGCTATAGAGGACTACAAACCCTGACAATACATTATAAACAATGCAGAATACCACCAGCTACAGAGGACTAAAAATCCCAGCAATACATCATTATACAGCAATGCAGAGTACCATCAGCTATAGAGGACTACAAATCCCATCAATGCATTATAAAGCAATGCTAAATAATATAAAGCTACATACTCTGTACTGATAAAGGGTGCCGGCCTGATGTCTCCAGCGGAGGATCAGGAAGCTTCCTGATCAGGAAGCTGCGGGGCCTTAGAAGGCTGTGCAATGTCTCAGGAGGCAGTTTGGGGTGTATGGTGGGCTGTGCGTGGGGTCTATGGTGGGCTTAGGTGTGTGGGGTCTATGCTGGGCTATGCCGGGTCTATGGTGGGCTGTGCAGGGTCTATAGTGGGCTGTGCAGGGCCTTAGGTGGGCTGTGCGGGGTTTCACCAGGGGTACGATTGGTCTTGCAGGCAGGAGCGGGGGGCATGGCCTTGCTGGGGACCTTTCTGTGAACTGGTGCCTGTTAACAGTGCCAGCTTCAGTTTTAAAATCAGCATTGTAATATAAATACATTCTATAGTTGGTTTTGAATTGATAATGAAATCAAAGTTTGCTTTTATGTAGTGAGCGCCGCCTTGCGTCTGCCCATCACTTTCAACAACTTCCTGGAGTCCCAGTGTGCTTTGCATCTCTTTCCCTGCTGCTTGATGTGTTGCAATCTCCATTTCTCAAGACTTCATATCCCATCATGCATTGCTTCCAGCACGGCAAGCGCCGGCACCGACATGTAGTATCAGGGCATTTTTACAAGTATTTGTGAAAATGCCCCGAGACCCCTACCCACCCCCAGCCAGGCAGCCCCCTCTGTGGTGGGCACCTGTAGGCAGATGCCTATGTTGCCTTGCTCGAAATCGGGCTCTGGATCTGGGTGGCTAAACAGCGGTCCAGATTACTTGTAGTTGACAAGCTGCGCAGGGAGTTCTCACTGGGGCAAGCTGTGTGCGCAGCCCCTGCCAGGCCCCCCACTGCTGTCCTTAAAGGTGCCCAATATGGGAGGGCTGGCTGTACCCCCGACCACAATTCCTAGCTCCACTCAACTGCAGTCCAACGTTAAATGATGGTGCCATGCTGCCCCAATCTAGAAAGAGCAAACCATTGTGAGTCTAGTTGTTGGTGTCATGAAGTTTGGGGGACCCACTGTGTCACCAGCCAACTAACAGGCAGGACAGATACTAGAGAGGTGTAAGGCTGATGGTTAGATCAAGTGTAAACTCATTTCATTCAAGTGCACTCAAAACTGTGACCTCTACAACCACCTCCCAGCCCAATCAGTGTCAGCAGTGGCGGAAGATGCGGTAGGGGCATTCCCTGTCCCTCTCTGACATATAGCTGCGGGGCAGAAATAAATAAAGGGGCAAGCCAGAAACTGTCAGGTTGTGGAGAAAAGAGCTAAATAATGCTGAATGTCCAGGAAATGGAGCGGGCTCTATCTGACTTGCTGCAGTTTCTAATGCACATCGTGAGAAGCTCAAAGTGTGCAGTGATATCAGAGGAAGAGGAGAGGAGCCGGTTCAACTATGCAAGACTGAAGGGAAGGCCGGAGCTCCGCTTTAACCACTGATTTTGGGGTCTCTCTAGAGGCAGTTTCAACGTGAGGCACTGACTGGCTGCTCACATTTAGATGCCTCTGATTGCATACATTTAGCTGAGTTTATTAATACAATGACTTTTAATCCCCAAATAACACAGCGCTCGTGGTTTATCAGCTAATTGGCGCCGCGCGGCGTCTCTCTTGAGTGACACATCGAAAACCAAAACGCCGGATCCCAAAAGGAAAAAGAAAGGCATTGTTAATTGCATATAAAAATAGTGAAATGTCAGAAAAACTTCCCGAGCAATCCCAGAAAATGTGTCAAATAGAAGTCACAGTAGTCAGAGTAATTTAACATTCTCCAGAAGAGAAAACTGTCAACATTAATTATAGAATTCATCCCACAAGGATGTGATGGGGATTAAACATTGCCCACAAGGTATTAGTTGTTGAGGAACAAAATTTAATGAGCTTTTTGCATCACCCGGTGAAAACGAAGAGCACAAACACACACAAACACACACAAACACACACACACGTGATACAATAAAAGAGAAAACAATGCCGATGATCTATGAGCTGTGTGATGAACAGTCACCTTTAGAAGAGCACTTGCTGAGAAACCACCATGTTGGCATAAAGTACTCGTCCAATTACTCAGCATTGGCACCAATACTTGTATCTGTGCATCCCTACTGATAACCAACACAGCACAATACTGACACAATGTATATGTTGTATGCAACCAGCATAATATGAAAGAGCAACCATGTGCTACAAATACATCACAGATATACATACTCACTGTATATTATGTATAGCTCCACTTTAGAAGGACACATTGTGCCTTGGTGTACAGTGAATGATGACAGCAGTTGGCTCTATGGTGATCAGCTGTTTATTGCAACACATTTAACACTTAAAGTGACATTAAACCCTCAGATTTTTTAACATAAAACAATACTGTAATGTGCGCCTCACTGTAATCCATGGTAGTTTCCCTTCTCTTTGCTGCTCTTCCTTTTAAATCCGTATCTCTTCTCATGCTGGGCAGAACTTCTGTTTTGCAGCAGACTGCCTTGTCTCAGGAATGGATACATGGAAGGCAATTTATCAAAACTTGAGCAGACAAAAATTGGAGCAGCTGTGCATGGCAACCAATCAGCCTCTTTCTTTAATTTTCAAATCTTAACTGAACAAACTGAAGAGAGAAGCTGATTGGTTGCCATGCACAGCTGCTCCAGATTTTGTCTGCTCTAGTTTTCATAAATTCCCCCCCTGGTGTCTGTGTGAAGGTTCACAACCTGAGCCAGCACTACAGGAAGAGCCACTCAGCTGCAAAGGGAAGTTCTCCCCCAGCATGAGAAGACATGAGGATTTAAAAGGAAGAGCAGCAAAGAGAAGGGAAACAACCATGGATTACAGTAAGGCGCACATTACAGTATTGGTTTATGTTAAAAAATCTGAGGGTTTAATGTCACCAAAACCATGTACATGTTGGGAGGCTCTTTGCACCCAAACTCTCGATCTAATTACTAAACTAATTGCTTTACAGCTTGTGTCCTTGTGATTCATAAATTGCTTAATCAAGATTTTGCAGCCGTTGTCATTAACCCCTATATGAGAGCTCAGCGCTGGATGGGAGACACAGAGATGCAAAGCCCTAGTGAGCTATTTGTTCTTTTTAATATGGGAGGTGAGCTCATACCTCCCATAATCCTGAGATAAGTAAGAATTCGGTATTCTGACCTAGGTGACGTAATCTTGCAATAAAAAGACAATGTTCTTTGCATTTATGTGTCCTGTTGACCTATGTTCATAATCATGAGTAAGAAGACATCTCTTAGGGCCAATATCAGGCACAACACATGCCAGATCACGGAGCTTCGCCTTCGCACTTTTCACTTACAAAGAGTGTTTTTCTTTTTAAGGTGCACCTAGCACCAGATATACAGTGTAAATGATTAAATGAGAACTATGGGGTCAGTGTTTTTCCCCATAGTTCTCCTTAGGGTAACGGGAGGACACAAACTAGCCTCCTCCCGTCACCCTAAGCTCAGTATACCGCGAGCTACAGCTCGCGGTATACTGAGACGCCGCAGCCGGAGCGGATCCCGACTTAGACGACGATCCGCCCTGATGCGTGAGTGACAGCTGGCTCTGCCTATCTAGAGGCAGAGCCAGCTGTACCCGCACCCTCCCCCGTCTGTTCCGCCAGTCAGCGCTGGCGGATCGGAGCGGGGAGGAGGGAATCCAGCCCCTCCCCCCCGTCCCGCG
>NW_017306953.1:647100-653443 GCF_000935625.1 Nanorana parkeri | reverse complement strand
ACTGACAGCTGGCTCTGCCTATCTAGAGGCAGAGCCAGCTGTACCCGCACCCTCCCCCGTCTGTTCCGCCAGTCAGCGCTGGCGGATCGGAGCGGGGAGAAGGGAATCCAGCCCCTCCCCCTGTCACGGCAGAGAGCCGTGACAGGATCGAGAGGTAAGCGAACCGGTATGTGTTCGCTCACCTCCCGATCTACTGAGCCGACCTGTGACAGTCTCATTGTCACAGGTCGGCTGGAACTATGAGGTGAGTGAAAAGCACTCACCTCATAGTTCTCCTTTAAGTACAACACTCCCAGGTATTTACATGTACAAGGAAAGAGTGGGAGATGGCTGGACAAACTGGGGTAGGGCGTTCCAGGGGATGGGAGAGGCTCTAGAAAAGTCCTGGAGGTGAGCATGGGAGAAGATGCTCCATAGGAGGGAAGAAGATAGTTTGGGTATTGTTTGAGACTAGGTTGTCAATGTGGTCTCAGGCAGAGCTGTGGATGCCTATATTGTTAGGTAGAGGGATTGACAGAGGCTGGTGGTGAACAGTTGGTTATGTGGATAAGTTTGGCAGCAGCATTCATGGTAGACTGTAGGGGGGATAGCCTGCATAGAGGTTGGCCAACGAGGAGGGAGTTGAGGTGAGAGATAACAAGGCATTGAATTAGTAGCATGCTGGTGTCATTCACTAAGAAGAGAATGTTACAGAGGTAAGGGGGCAAGATTTGGACAGTAATTGGATGTGAGGTAGGAAGGAGAGATCAACGTCCAGGATTTCCGCCTGGCATGAAGGGAGGCACTGAAAAATTGATGTCAATAAAAAAGTTGGGGGTAGAGGCACAGGGGAAGAGATAATATGAGCATTGGTTTGGAAAGACTGAGTTATAGAAAGTAGTAAGACATCCATACTGATATGTAAGTTAGTAAACTAGTGATGCGTGAGGAGACTGAAGGGGTGAGCTGAGGAGCAGAGAGACAGATTTCAATGTTCCCAGGTGTCACCCGGTCCACACATCATTATGTATGCACGTGATGTGATTACACATGCACATTATGACATCACGTACACTTCACAGGAAGCCGGGTGGGGGGTAATAACATGCTGCTCGGCTTCCTGATTGCCCAGGAAGCTGGCTCCATGTTGTTTGGCCAGCTCGATTGTGCTTGGCCGGCATGCCGACTCCCCAGTAGGGTTGCCACCTGTCCAGGATTCACCCGGACAGTCCAGGTTTTGAATGATGTGTCTAGGTTTCATGGCAGCTGAATCCCAGATAAAAGAGGTCAGGCAGACAGGGGCAACCAAAATTAAGATAAGGGCTATTGCCCCCCCCCTGGGTTTCACTGGAAGAAAAGGTGGCAACCCTACTCCCCAGCCAATCAGCATCGAGCCCGCTTCCTGGCCAACTAGGAAGCCATGATGCGGGTCATTACTCGCCGTCCGGCTTCCTGACATCCTGAGAAACCGGCTCCATGTTCCCCTGCGGCGGTCAGAGGAAATATTCCTATTGCCGTTATCGGGGAAGGGATTGGAACATTTGGGTGAGTAGAAGTACTCACCCAACTACTCGGTATCAGCACCGATACGGATACTAGTATCCGTATCGGTGCATCCTTAATACTAGCTCTACCATGATCTGGATAAATAACATTTCAGATTATTTCTACACTTCCAACCTTGTGGTAACAGTTTGGTGAAGGCCCTTTTCTGTTCCAGCATGACTGTCTCCTGTGTACAAAGCCAGCTCCATAAAGACATGGTTTGACCGCTTTGATGTGGAGGAACTTGAGAGCACTGACCTCAACCCAACTGAACACCTTTGGGATGAATTGAGACACTGATTGCAAGCCAAGTCTTCTCATCCAGCGTCAGTACCAGACCTCACAAATTGGCACAAATTCCCACAGACACCTTCCAAAATCTTGTGGAAAACCATCTTCCCAGAAAAGAAGAGACTGTTGCAGCTGCCAAGGGGCACCAACTCCATATTAATGCTCGTGGTTTTATAATGAGATGTCCAACAACCTCATATGGCTTGATTTTCAGGTGTCCACTTTTGGCCGTATATTGTACTTGGTAGTGAAGCCAGGGTGAGGAGGACAACCCAGAGCCAGAGAACCCAGCCAAGTCTGCCTCGGCAGGTCTCTTATTGCCATTCTGACAGGTTCCCTTTAACAGCCGTTAGCAACACGACGTCAGAAATTCACCCGACCGATCTCCGGGGAGCAGTAAGTGAGTATTGACTGAACAGGAAGGGGGTCGGCATCCTTTTCTTCCTATTTAGCATTCTTGAAGTTAATGATGTAAGCGCAGTCAATCATTTTCACTTTGCGTGAACACTGGGACTATCGGAACAAAGTTCATTTAGAATCTGCTGACTAAAACCTTCCCACTCATTGACACCCTGGGAGTTCTGCAGCTCTCACTGAACTCCAAATAAACACAGGCAATCGAGCCAACCCCAACTCCGCGTCCTAAGGCCGAGCCTTCCTTCCCTCTCACGTAGAGTTACCAGGTACCAGGAGGACATCACCTGAGCCTAGACAAAGTCACTTACTGGAGCACAAGGATGGATTTTTAATCATAAAAGCTGGAGAGTTTTTTTAAAAAACCTTTACTGTTGCTGTATATATATATTTTATCCAAAAATCAATAAATTATGTCCAGTGCTCTTATAATAAATACTTGAAAACAAACAGTTTGACTTTAACGCTGAACTTCAGGCAAACAGCTAAATGCACAAATGAAAAAAATAAATAAAGGGGAGCTGTTTTAGCTGCTGAAGGATTCATCTTTCTGGCCCTCCAGTTAGGGTTGCCACCTGTCCAGGATTCCGGGTTCTGAATGCTGTGTCTGGGTTTCATAGCAGCAGAAACCCGGACACAAGATATCAGGGAAACAGGGGGCAACCAAATATAAAATATGGGCTACTGGCCCCCCACTGAAAATAGTCTCATCTGTGATATTTACATCTGAATAACCCGCGACTCATTCGCCCCCAAAAATGTCTGTGCGTCGCTAGAGTGTTCAGGTTTTGCTTGAAGAAAAGATGGCAACCCTACCTCCAGTCATGAGATTTAGACAGCACTGCTTCACAGCACAGTCCTGTCCATCAGGGCAGGAGACCTGGTGTTTCTTTTCTGCAGTAACACTTACTATTGTCCCTCCCCCAGCCTGTGATTGGACAGTGAATAGAGAAGCAGGAGACTGATGGGCTCATTTATCTGTCTCCCCACTCTCTCCTCCTATCAGTATGCTCCTTGCACTGCAACACACCTGATTGACTCCCTGTGCTGCTTCTCCCTCCCCCAGTCTGAGCTGTGCTGTACAGGGACTGTGAGATGGAGTGTACATACTCAGGGGCGTCCCGAGGCCGGGTGACACCCGGAGCAGAGATCATCGTACATGCGCGATGACGTCATCTAATTGACGCCTGCTCACCAAGATGGCCGCCGGCAGAGAGAGGAGGGGACGTTCGTACCCGCTCCGGGTGACGCCACTCCTCAGGATGCCCCTGGCATGTAGAAGCCTGTACCTTCCTATGGGAGGACACAAATACAGGGCCGGATTTTCCACAAGGCCAACCGAGGCCCGGCCTCGGGGGAGCAGGGAGTAGAGGGGCAGCAGGAGTGTGGAATTCCTATCTCCCGACGGCCGGGACATGCAGTTCCGGGTGCCGGGCGGATAGGCAGTTTCTCCATTTAGCCCTGCTTTGGTATGTCGCTGGGTCCCCTCCTATCCCCAGACACTGTCGGGCTCTCGGTCCATGACCGAGTGACGGACTTTTTAGAGGGGGTGACACTAAAATGACTGCCAGTCATTTTGGTGTCACCCCTGCAATGGTGTCACCCGGGTGCGGGCCGCACCCTCCGCACCCCCCTTGTGACGCCTCTGAGTACTTACTCTGCTTGCATTTATTGTATGAATGAATCCCATTAATTTGGGTCTTTTATATAGTCCTGGAGTTCCGCTTTAATTCCTTTCCTGACAGGCTTGCCGTGGATGATAAAAGTCGCGTGTAGAAGCTGCCGCGTTTTGAAAGGAAGGAGAGAATATGGATTTAACAAAGGATAAACCAGAATCAGCAGCAGGCAACGTGGCCACAGAAAATCAATGTGATGTATTATCTATATTTTTGCATCACCTAGTTACTGGAATAATCCATAGGATTTGAAATGCCTGACTGTGGCTCGGAAGCACAAGGCGAGGAGGCACGCCTGATGCACAAGGGTACGCGGCGAAATGTCAGGAAAACAACGTCCCCGACGGCTGTATAATTCCGACGGCACGGATGACTGGTTCCTAATCTCCAAGAAATTCACAGCGCGCAGAGGTCTCCGCGTCCGCAATCGACGGCGTTTTTTAGGAGAGGTTCCTCGTTAAGTGAAATTTGGAAGTAATCTCCTTAGCATCATAGCACGGGCGACAACACACAAGCTGAACTCGTTGGCAGCGCTGCATCTACCATACGTCACGTGCGGACCAGTGACCGGGTCTGATTTGGTTCGAGAAAAGACACGTGTCAAAGAAAGAAACCTTTGCATCTTCAAAATCCTTAAAGCGGAACTCAGAGTTTTTAGGGGTCATTTACATGGGCGCGCACATCCGTACAGCGTAGATGTACACACTGTGTGTAATTGCATGCAGCAGTGGCATCACTAGGTGGGTGCGGAGGGTGTGGCCTGAACCCTGGTGACACCATTGGAGAGGTGTACTAAGTGTGTTATTTTGCTTTTGATGCACGTCAATAAATAGACGTAACCGATTTACTATTGGAGTACCGGTGTCTATTTCTTTTCTGCATTACTTTGACGGTGGCTATCCATCGACTACTGAGCACCCAGGATACTTTGTTGGACGTGCGGTCAGGAGTGCAATGGGTACATTACATGGACTGTAACCATTGGAGGTGTGACACGAAAATGACTGACAGTTATTTTGGTGTCACCTCCTCTGAAAAGTTGGGCACTCTGTCATGGACCGAAAGCCCGACAGTTGCACGAGAGAGGAGGGGACCGGGCTGGATAAGGTATACTTGTTATGCCTGAGGAAGGGGGTCCTTTTGAGTGTATTAGCGCAATGACGTCACGGCAAGGTGTCACCCGGTACCCACTCCGGGTGACACCATGCCTCAGGATGCCCCTGGCATACAAAAGCCTGAACCTCCCTATGGGAGGACACAAATACACATAGCACTTGTCCCTTCTGGGAGCAGGACTTTGCACAGGTGTGCATGCCGTATGGATGTGCATGCCTGTGTGCATTACCCATATGTGGGATGCAAAGGTCACAAAGCCAACACGTTTTGGGGGCCACCTTCCCCTTCAACAGGTATAAGATAATGATTCAGGTCACCAGACAGCGTGGCGTAGTCTGAAGAACATACGATGGATGAGAGCGCCAACAAAATTGAAAGAGCCCAGTATAAAATGTTTTATTTTGTGACAAGAGGTCCAAAATCCTGCGTGTTGTGGGAACTCAAAACTCCCCTTTCATCAGCAGAAAGATATTGATTTTGATCATCAGACTGACGGCCCAGAGTGGTCAGAAGACCATGAGAAGGATAAGAGTTCCTCAAAACTTGAATTAGTCCAGTGAAAATTATTCACTTCAAGAGGTCCAAAATCCAACGTGCTATGGAAACTAAAAACTTCCCCTTCATCACAGGAAAAGATAACAATTCAGGGCCCTAGACTATCAGCCTGGAGGGGGCTGAAGAACAGAAGATGGATGAGAGTGCCAAAAAAACTTGACTTAGTCCAGTAAAAATGTGTTATTTACGGCAAGAGGTCCAACATCCAACGTGTTTCGGGGGTTCATCAGGGAAAAAGATAACGATTCGGTTTATCACTTTGACAGCATGGAGCGGGTTAAGGAATATAAGATGGATGAGGGCGCCAATAAGCTTGAATGAGTCTAATATAAATGTATTAATCACAACAAGAAAATAATGATTCCCCTCTGAACCTTGTATGTCATGACAGGGTCACTTTAAGCCATAGAAAGGCACCAACAAACGATGGCTCTTCGGGCCCCTAAATCCACATGAGCGACGGCCTTAGAATGTGTATTTTGGGTGATCATTAACTTCATGCTTTAATAATCTTTTATCGCCCTCCGTAGCGCTTCGGCTCTAATTGTTTTTTAAAAGAGTTATTAGTTTGATATTGAGCTGGGCTCAGGTGTACTTCCCACACCGGTGATACCATCTGACGCTAATTATTATTATTACTATCAGATGGACTCCGGGGAAGAGAAACCAACTTGAAGTTTGATGAAGAATGAATACAGAAAGCAAAAACATGCAATACATATTTGTAATAATTTCTTATATGTTCAGGTGTGCTGAGGAAATGGGGG
>NW_017306953.1:643319-646976 GCF_000935625.1 Nanorana parkeri | reverse complement strand
CTTATCTGGTCAGGGGTGGTGAGGAAAGGGGGGGGGGGGCTGAGGCTGGGGCTGGGGAGAGGAGAATTCACCGTGGGTAGATAATACGATGAAAAAAACCTTTGCATTATCTGCCCACAGTGTAGATGGAAACCCATTTAAAGGTCAATTGCACTCAAAACTGGTGTCCGAGCGTTGTATGGTTGCCATCAAGGGCTCATTCACACGAGCGTGCACATTTATACGGAGTGCACGCCCATGGCGTGCACTCTCTGGAGGGACAGGTACTGTGTATAATTGTGTGCAGCTGCTTGTACATCCCTATGGGAGGACACGGTTAGACGCCGACCCACACCCGCACTTCCATGCAGGTAAGGGTGCCCGCACACTGTCTAGCAGCAGGGGCTGACTGGCAAATCTTGTCCCAGTGGGTAAGTACAACCCAGAGGTCCATGATGCAGCGACTTGCCCCTCTCCTCCTGCTCTCCCTCTTCCCCTGCCTTCTCCCCGCTCCCACCTGCCACTTTCCCCATCCATGTAACGGTAGTAACCATGAAAGGGGTGCCTGGCCGGGAGATGGCACTCTCCTCCGCTGCGCTCACCAACACAGTTCCTGCCTTCCTCCACTCCATGTCCGGTACTCAGGCACTCCTCACTTAGCATGCTTTTCAGGGCTCCTCATCCCTGCCCAGTCTTGCTCCGCTCCCCTTTTGCTTCTTCTGCGAAGAATTTGTAATCCAGAGTGCAGATTGGCCAGCTTCCCGACCAATCAGGAAGCTAGGCGGCGAGTCATTACACGCTGCCCGACTTCCTGATTGGCTGGGAAGCCTGCTCCATGCTCCCTCGCCACCAAGTGATGAGGGAGCATGGAGCCGGCTTCTCGGCCAATCAGGAAGCAGAGCAGTGTGTAATGACTCGCTGCTCGGCTTCTTGATACCGGAAGTTCCGGTATCGGGCTAGGCATCGGAGCATTTGGGCTCATGGCAACCATCAGGGGGGTTACGGCCGATACTCATGTAAGGGGCCCGAGCAGCCTGGGGGGGGGGCACGCCCGGGTCCCTTACCTGGCTATCGGCCACCGGTGAAGGGCGAGGAGGCGGAGGCCTGGCCCTAGCAGCGCAAGGCCCCAGTGTTGCCGCTCCACGGCTTTGAGACAATCTAGGGCCCCATCAGCGACGCTGCTCGTCTGATGCCGGACTGACCGGAAGTGACGTTAGTGACGTCACTTCTGGCCGGTCCGGCGGCAGACGAGGCCATGTGTGCAGGTAAGAGGAGCTGGGAGGGAGAGGGATGCAGCCCTGTCCAGCCCACCTGAGACCCCTTCAGAGCCCACCATAGACAGTCTCAGATGGGCTGTGCAGCATCTATGGTGGGCTCTGCAGGGTCACTCCCAGGTGGGTCCTGTGTCCAGCGCGTCACTAAGCCCTGCGTCCTGAGCGTCACTAAGCCCTGCATCCAGCGGCGCAGAGGGAGGCCCGGCCTAAAGCCGCGTAAGGGGCCCCAAAATTTCTGATGGCTGCCCTGTTTGGGCGTGTACTAGTACGAGGAAGCATGAACCCGGCTTTCTGGCAAATCAGGAGGCTGGTTAATGGCCAGCTTCTCGACCAATTAGGAAGCCGGGCAGCGAGTCATTAGACAGCGCTCGGCTTCCTGATTGGCTGGGAAGCCGACTCCATCCTCCAGATGATGAGGGAGTATGAAGCTGGCTTTCTGGATCATCAGGAGGCCAGGAGGCCAGGGGGCAGGTAATGACTCGCTGTCCGGCTTCCTTATTGACCAGCTTCCCAGTCAGGAAGCCAGGCAGCGAGTTATTACAAGTCGCTCGGCTTCCTGATTGCTCGGGAAGCCGGCTCCATGCTCCCTCGCCACCAAGTGATGAGGGAGCATGGCCAATCAGGAAGCTGGGCAGCATGTAATGACTTGCTGCTTTGCTTCTTGATACCAGAAGTTTGGGTATCGGGCTAGGCATCGGAGCATTTGGGCAAGTACGATACTCGGCCAAATACTCGGCGCGATATTGATACTAGTATCGGTACATACCTAGTGGTGACCAGAACTAATATCCCCATTGGAAGATTTCCCATCTCTTCCTGTTCTGGTGACATCGTATCTTTTTTCACCCTGACTATGTAACGATATGCAACCTCCTAATATACTATGGGGCATATTAGATAGTGTTCTTGGTAGGAATTGAACCTGTTGTCCTCCGTCAGAAGCTTTCAAACCCATTTTACACCAACACGAGGGTTGATAAAGATCTGTTATGAGTAATATGCAAAAATCCATCCAATGGCCGCCCCCTCCCCCACCCCCCGAAGATGATTGTTCTGCAGTTGCCTCCTCTTATGAAGTTGTCTCCTTCACACGGTTCATCTGTCTTTCTATTATCACCGTCTTGTCACATTATTTGGGCCAGTGCTCAATAACTCAGGCCACGTATGATTCACCAACCAACGTTTTCCGTTTTTAGCAGGCGGCTCATCGCTCCCGTCTGTGGTGTGAATCCGTCCTGACATGTGTTGCAACTGCTGGAGATGAAGGTAACGTGCTCAGCCCCGGCCCCGTAATTACGCCTGAAAAGAAGTCTTGGTCTATAAAGTGTGCCTGGCAGACGTCGTGATTCAAAGGGATCGCGGAACATCGTCCTTATAGAGGCTGGCAGGAAGTTGTCACCTCGTAGGTGACACAGAGCTCCATTTGTGAGAATATGTGGCCTTCTCTCACCTGTAAAAGGGGGAGAGACAGCAGAGGAATGAAATTCGGGATGACGTTCAGATCTTGGAAAATGTTATAATTGCCGGCGCGTTCCTAGGCAGCCAGACGACCTTGCATACGCCTGCATGCCGGCTTCGGTGAATGTTAAGAGCGCCCCTTTTCCCGGGAGAGGGACGTTGAGAACTATACTGTCCCATCCCTATGGTAGGACGCCATCACTGTGACTGTGCAATGTACAGGTTGGCATACCGCCCAACCTTCTGACGTTAGGAGAAGGACACACCCCTGCCACACCCCCGAGGATCACAAAGAATTTATACCCCAACCATAATTGGTTAAAAAGGAGCTTCACCCCTCCGGGGTTAATTTGCTTTATCCCTCTTACCTTGTCTTCTAGGCTGGGCTCCAATAGCACACTCACCTGTCCTGTGTGAACTGCCAATCCCCTGCCATGGGTTTGGCGCCACCATTTCCGTTTATGACATCATCAAGAGCCGGCTGTCTCTTCTTAGTTCAAGCAACCTCCCCACTGATGACGCATCACCAAGTCCATCCTCTTCCAGCCCTCCTCCGTAGTCATAAACGATCCTTTTTCTTTGGTCCGGCCAGCCTCCTCCATAGGCTTGGGCGTATGACTTGTACCCCACCCCAGCAGAGGAACACATTGTAAAATAAGGTTATTTGTGAACGCCGGCAGGAACTGCACAGGCACCAAGCTTAACATGACTGTGTCATCCCTGAGCCGGCATCTCAGTCTAGGAAGTAGATGGTGCTGTCCTTGTGGAGAGAAAAGCAGATAAAGGCATTGTCGGGTGGTGGTGGTGGTGGTGGTGGTGGTGGGTGGTGCTGTGATCTCACTATCACATTATGTATGTACTTATCATGAAAAAATATGACTGATATCTCCACTTTAACAAAAGTTTATCAAGTATTTATTTTTCTTCCCCCCCCCCCCCCCACAAG
>NW_017306953.1:640243-643142 GCF_000935625.1 Nanorana parkeri | reverse complement strand
TCCATCTCAGATAAGCACCTCTTTGGTGGCAGATCCCTGGGCTCTTGTATGATAGAAGGTCTGTCACAGTGTGGTGGATGTCCTCTGTTGAGCTCCCCCTCCATTCTCCATCGTGTCCATTTAACAAGATGCTGTCAAGTGTTTGTCATGTGAAGCATGCATGGTGACATTTATCAGCGCTCCCAGAAACGCCTTCCCGGGACAAAGCATGGACGGCTTCCTTTGTCATGAGTAGGATGATGTGTGTTGTCATTCTTCATGATTCCCCTTAACCTGGCTGTTTTTACACGTAAGGCACCTCTGGCGGAGGAGCAGCAGGAGGAGGGCTCCGCGTGGTCTTTTCTGGAATGGCCATCTCTGGAGTGGTCATCTCTGGCACTGTGGGTGAGAAGAGGGATTACAGTATATAACAGGAACAATGTATAACATTCGGAGAAAAGTTAGAGGACATTCAGGAAGCAGATTCTGGCTGTAACCTTATTATTATGATCATGAACATCGTTTCCTCTTCTGCCGATAAGTCTGCCAGCATAGCTGATGACGGATTTATATTTATGAAATTATATATTTATTATATGAAATGAAAAAAAGGGCTCCGGCTGCAGTACACACCTTCTCTTTAAACTTGTCCTCTGCAGTACCCATTTTCCACCACAAGATGTCAGTGTTCTGAGTTGAATGATGCCCCGCTTCATTCAACCTGGATGGCTGAGGACATACTGTGAGTGCAGGGTGTCACAACGGGGCCCTAACTTACAGTGACTTCTCATTGCATCATCAAGGTCAGGATTAGAAGAAGATCCTGCACATCTGGAAAAGGAAATTTAGAAAAAAGCTCCAGGCCCAGAGCCTGGAGTTGGACTTTAAAGATACACTATCACCTGTCCATTCAGTGAAGTATATTCACTGAACCGTGCTCCCCATTTCGGAGCATACCTTGTTGAATGACATCACTGCCCAACCATGTGACAGTGTTCGGGTCTGACAATTGGCTACCAAGGCTCAAGCACCTGTCCCATTGGGAGAACATTGCTGCCCAATACATGCATACAGCCACTGGGCTCCCATGGAAACAGGAGGTGGCAAGGTCCATAATTAAACTTTGCTGTGGTAAGTGGACTATCAGGAGGTGATCTTTTTTTACCCTGAATGGGCAGGTGGCTGTGTCTCCATAGTTAAACTTGCCCCCTTTCCGGCCACAGCGTCTCAGGTTGCTGAGAGCCCGGCACCACTGGCTGCCGGAGTTCTTCCCAGCTCCTGGCACCAGTGACGTCAGTGAGCTGGGTGGGACACCAGCCAATGCGCCATTAGCTTGCACCTCCAGCACCCCATCAACCACTCTAGGGTTGCCACCTGTCCAAGATTCACCTGGACAGTCCGGGTTTTTAATGCTGTGTCCGGAACGTGACCACCAGCACCTAACCCCCTTCCCACCTCAAGTGGTGATTATACTAGGGGCACCCCCAATAGCACATACTACATAGATGCCAACTGACTGGAGTTCTGCATCTTGGACCTTGGTCTCGATAATAATGTCTCCTAGGCAATGTCCCGGGGTTACAGCATCAACATTATGTGAGTTACTGCTCATGTCCTTTAACATAATAAAACAGTAGAAAGGCATCATGGCACACTCACAAACCAGCGTGTAAAACAACTTGTCTCACCACTAAGGATAATAACAGAGGTTTGGATACACGTCTTCTGCAGAGAATGTGAAAGCCGCACTGCCGCGCCAAGGCACCTTAAACCTCACCATTTCGTGTGCACCTTACTGTATAACTGGTGACAAGTTGTTGAGTGCGTTTGTCATTTGTTTTGCTTGACCGATTTGGTGCAGTGACGCATGGGGTTTCTCCGCTGCCATTGGGATGTGCGGGATCCCTTGTGTGTTTCTGTGCTTTTAAGGAGGCTGGGCTTCCTCCTGACAAACCTGCACCCAATTTGAAATCTTCTGCCCCCATGTGCTCCAAGATGGAGACTCATAGTTTAGAGTTAGGACCGCACTATCAGAGGTGCCTTGGCGCGGCAGTGCGGCTTTCACATTCTCTGCAGAAGACGTGTATCCAAACCTCTGTTATTATCCTTAGTGGTGAGACAAGTTGTTTTACATGCTGGTTTGTGAGTGTGCCATGATGCCTTTCTACTGTTTTACTGTTCAAAGCCCATGTCGTGTGCACCTTACTGTATAACTGGTGACAAGTTGTTGAGTGCGTTTGTCATTTGTTTTGCTTTAACATAATAAGGCATTTATTATGGTAATCAGGGGCAGTTTCTGCATAATTAAAGGTAGAGCTTGGGTGGGCCTCTCTGTTAAATAGGTGGGATTTAGGTGGGCCCATATAGTCACTAGGTGGGCTGGGGGGGGCTGCTGGCGGAATTACCTGCCTACTGGGGAATCGGGACTAAAATGTTAGTAAATATGACAATGTCAGAAGCCAGCAATATTACAATGAAGGAATGCCAGCCAAGAACGCATTTGTTTCCTACATATAGCACAACATGGATACAATAACAAGAAAGAATTACAGAATACAAATAATAATAATAATGATAAATAATAATAATACTAATAATGATAATATTATTATCATTATTAGTATTATTATAACAAAATCAACTGTGTGACCCCCCCGGGGTGCTAAATATTAAAAGAACAGCAGTTCTGTTATGAGGCTGTGGGTTTATTTTCAGGGACGTGCCCTAAAACATGACAGAGGCCATCATATGTAATTAGGATGATCGCAGCTCCCAGTCACAATTGCCTTTTTCAAATTCCTTGTCTAGTTACAGACTCTTTAACACTTTCACAAATAACATGAACTGGGCTGCAGGGTCCCCGCCGCTGTATTCAGGTGCAGCGCCGCCACTATCGCCAGACCATGATAGGGGGGCAGGG
>NW_017306953.1:631795-639605 GCF_000935625.1 Nanorana parkeri | reverse complement strand
ACTATGGCAGATAATTCCCGGAGACCGATAGCCGCGTTACTGTTTTATTGCATCGTGTCATCATGTCTGGTGCCGCAAAGCTTCTTCTGGCTTATGGAAGTTATCACCTCCATCCGCTTATTGCTCACAGGAAGTGAGGGGAAATCTCCTCAACGGGACACCTATAGTAATAGAAACCTGACAGAGTGTCTAAAATGTCACATTTGCCAAAAACGTGCTCAATTTCAGTGATTCTATCTATCTATCTATCTATCTATCTATCTATCTATCTATCTATCTTCTATCTATCTATCTATCTATCTATCTATCTATCTATCTATCTATCATCTATCTATCTATCTATCTATCTATCTATTTATCTATCATCTATCTATCTATCTATCTATCTATCTATCTATCTATCTATCTATCTATCTATCTCAGGGTAGGTGTCCCTGTTGGGGTGATGTTCACTTCAAGTCTATAGGTGGAGGCGGGGCAGTGGCACAAAATCAGTAACCCTTCAGTCTCTGATAGGTCCGGCTCCGCATCTCATATTTAGCACTGACAGAACACAACAGGAGGATCAGAAGAGAACCTGTATAAGTGTAGAGTTCCCCCGGCAGGTGAATCGTCCTCTATAGAGGTTCGGGCTGTGTGTGCTCTGTGGGGTGTTGTTGTCCTTTAACACTAACAAGCAGCTGATCCCCATGATCTGTGTGCGGAGCTCCTTCTATCTGTCTCTCTATATATATACATTGTACATGTATCTGTACACATACATTACACTGATGTCCCCGTCTCCCGGAAAGTCCTCGGGGTCACCCCTCAGGCTGGTCTCTGCGCCTGGGAGGGAAGGACTCGGAAATAGCACATTGTTGCTGCAGGTAGGAACTATTTTTGCTACCTCTCCAGCGCCAGGCTGCCAGGCACGCAGCTCGCTGCCGGATTTGGATTCGGCTCGGACTAAATTATGTCAAAGCTGTGCACGCGAGCGTTCCCGGCCCTCGCCATGACAAAAGCAATTCTTGAAAGTATAGATAGATCGCAGCGGAGTGCCGAACGCATCTGAAAAGCGCTCACTGTCTGATTGGATAAACCTCTCCCGGGAAGGGGCGGAAAACCCCCCGGAGAACAGCGCCATCCTGGCGGAAACGTGGCGCCGGCGGGTTGGGGGTGGACGTTCCCGGTAAAGGTCTTCAGAGGTGTCATTTGAATTGCTGAAATTGGCAGGTTTTGAGAGTTGGAGGTATAAAAGATCGCAATTTGCATACAAGCTATTTGATGCGGATAATTTGAACTCATTCCAGACGTTGAGGGACGAGTTTCAGTTGCCTCACTCTCAGTTCTTTAAAGGAGAACTATGGGGTCAGTGTTTTTCCCCATAGTTCTCCTTAGGGTAACGGGAGGACACAAACTAGCGTCCTCCCATCACCCTAAGCTCAGTATATAGAAAGCTACAGCTCGCGGTATACTGAGACGCCGCAGGCGGAGCGGATCTACCCTCATAGTTCTCCTTTAAATACCTGCAACTAAGGCGTGGCCTGGAGGCTCAGAGACGTTCCCAGACTCTTCATACTATTCATGCTCCACTAATGAACCTTAAGAAGGGTGCAATCAGGGGAGTCCCGAGGCCGTGTGTCATCCGGAGCGGAGAAGGGGTGACACCCCGCCGTGACGTCATCGCGTATGTGCGGCCATCTTATTGAAGCCTGCTGGCGGCCATCTTGTTGGTGGATGCCGGCAGAGAGAGGAGGGGATATTTACCAGGCGGGATGAGGTATGCCGCCGGGTCCCCTCCTCTCTCCTGACACTGTCAGGCAAGGCACAAATAAATGCAGCTCTGTACAGGGGCGTCTCAAGGCTGGGTGTCACCAGCAGCAGATACCGGGTGACACCCCGCTGGGACGTCATCGCTTCATGCGCGGTCATCTTTTTGATACTTGCCGGTGGCCATCTTGGTGATGGACGCTGGCAGAGAGTGGAGGGGACGTTCACCAGGCGGGATGAGGTATGCCGCCGGGTCCCCTCCTCTCTCCTGACATTGTCGGGCTCTCGGTCCATAACCGAGTGCCAGACTTTTCATAGGTGGTGACACCAAAATGACTGTCATTTTGGTGTCACCCCTCCAATGGTGTCACCCGGGTGCGGGCCGCACACCCCGCACCCTCCTTGTGACGCCACTGGGTGCAATATCTCGATTGTATGAAGGCCTCCTATGATCATGGTCAGATGGTAGGACATTGCCGTGTAGGAGAAGTTGGGAGTAGAGTTGCCACCTTTTCTTCAAGTGAAACCCGAACACTCGAGCACCGCGCGCGGCAGTTTTATTCTTTTGTTTTAGACTATAGAGGAGAGCGAGGAGAGGCGGCCAGGCGAGGGAGTAAGGAGACCGGCTATAGAGGACTACAAATCCCAGCAATACATTATACAGCAATACAAAATAATATGAAGCTACATACACTGTGTTGTTCAGGGTTGGCGCTCTGATGTCCCCTGGTGGGCTGTGCGACTATCAGGTTGGCTGTGCGACACTCAGGTGGGCTGTGTGACACTCAGGTGGGCTGTGTGACACAGGTGGGCTGTGGGACACAGGTGGGCTGTGTGACAGTCAGGTGGGCTGTGTGACACAGGTGGGCTGTGGGACACAGGTGGGCTGTGGGACACTCAGGTGGACCGTGCGACACTCAGGTGGGCTGTGGGATACTCAGGTGGGCTGTGCGACTATCAGGTGGGCTGTGCGACTATCAGGTGGGCTGTGCGACTATCAGGTTGGCTGTGCGACACTCAGGTGGGCTGTGTGACACTCAGGTGGGCTGTGTGACACAGGTGAGCTGTGGGACACAGGTGGGCTGTGTGACACTCAGGTGGGCTGTGTGACACAGGTGGGCTGTGGGATACAGGTGGGCTGTGGGACACTCAGGTGGGCCGTGCGACACTCAGGTGGGCTGTGGGATACTCAGGTGGGCCATGCGACACTCAGGTGGGCTGTGGGACACTCAGGTGGGCTGTGCGACACGCAGGTGGGCTGCACGGGCTCTCAGGTAGGCTGCGCGGGCTCTCATGTGGGCTGTGCGATTCTCCGGTGGGCCGTGCGACACTCAGGTGGGCTGTGCAACTCTCAGGTGGGCTGTGTGACACTCAGGTGGGCTGTGTGACTGTGGGACACTCAGGTGAGCTGTGCGAGACTCAGGTGGGCTGTGCAACTCTCAGGTGGGCTGTGTGACACTCAGGTGGGCTGTGTGACTGTGGGACTCTCAGGTGGGCTGTGCGAGACTCAGGTGGGCTGTGTGACTCTCAGGTGGGCTGTGCGGGCTCTCAGATGGGCTGTGCGGCTCTCGGGTGGGCTTTACGGCTCTCAGGTGGGCTGCACAACTCTCAGGGCTGTGTGGGCTATGGTGTCTCACCAGGGGTCCGCAGGCGGGTAGCACGGTGTCAGCAAGGTTGCCACCTTTTCTTTCAACGGAAAAAATGTTTTGGGAGAATGAGTCGCGGCTTATTCATATGTAAATATCACAGTCAGGACTATTTTTGACGTTTGGCAAGTAATTCATCGTTTGTTTCTAGTTTGTGTTTTTCTGGTATTGTTTATGTTCTTTTATTTATTTATTGATGTTTTGCGTGTAATGTATTTCATTGTTTTGAAAAAACTAATAAAAGAGGAATTTGAAAAAAGAAGAAGCCGGGCGGCGAGTAATGACACGCCTCCCCGGCTAACTGATTGCCCGGTGAGGCTGGCTCCACGTTAGCGGAAGTAGCGGTACCGGTGCTCGTATTCGATACCAAAAAAACGAAAAGGAAACAAACAAAAACAAATTTTGTGTCGCCACAACAGGAAGTGAAGGGGATCTATCCAATGGGGGAAATTATGGACACTCCAAGGTAGAAAAGTCTCTTTATTGACGTTTACATGCAACAATACACTTATTGCAACGTTTCGGGGTCACACAGGATCCCCTTCATCAGGCAGAACAAGTGTCATGTGTAAACGTCAATAAAGAGACTTTTCTACCTTGGAGTGCCGGTGTCCATAATTTCCTATATTCTATTCAGACGGTGGCCATCCGTCGACTACTAATGCACCCAACCTATCATCACGGATTAGCGGTAAGGAGTGCAATAGGTACACGGATTGTTACTATCCAATGGGGGGGACACAAGCCGATCTCCTTCACACTCTATCTAACAAAAGAAAGTTTCAGCTGCGCTGGCCCTTTAAACCTTTCAGAACAAGAAATGATTTTCCCGACTAACGTTCTTTTCTTTCATCGGCGGCGTCCGCCGGCGTCTATCGGCAGGGGGGGTCGGTGGCCGTGTTTGCTCTCAGCTCTCCCAGCGAGGGAAAAGGATTTTCTTCTTCTCGGCGGCTGCCAGTTAGGAGCCGGTTATCGAGCTGATGGGATTTGTCTTCCTCCTTCCGGCGCTCCGTTCAGCCGGTCTCAGGAGGAACGCGGCACAAAGAAGCGAACGCGGCTTCCAAATCCCATCGTATGACCTCTGACCTTCCTCTCCTTTAACAGCTTCCCGCCGGTTGGGCTCTGTTGACGTAAGTGAGGCCTCCGGATGAAGTCGCGTCCAGAGCCTAAGAAGCATCGCGGAGCGCGGCGGAATCCTGATGAGCGAGCTGCGTCGTGCTGACGTCACCGGATCATTCCCCGGTATAGGAGCTCACTCGTGTTTCATGCAATTACTATATTTCACCGGCCAAAAGTGATCCGCGTGACTCATGTCTGAGCGTCCGCTTTGTGGTCCTTATTTAAAGTGCACCTGTCACTTTATTTACACTATATTCCTCATAGGACACAATATGCAACAACAGTATTGCCCCCCCAGAGTCAGTGACTCTGCCTAGGCTGAGATGATGTCATTAGTCTGCTGCAGGCAGGAGAAAGCATTTCCTAAGTCCCCCCTCCCCCAGTGATCAGTCTACTGCTGGCAGGAGGAAGCATTTCCTCAGTCTCCCCTCCCCCAGTGATCAGTCTACTGCTGGCAGGAGGAAGCATTTCCTCAGTCCCCCCTCCCCTAGTGATCAGTCTGCTGCTGGCAAGGAGAAGCTTTTCCTCAGTCCCCCCTCCCCTAGTGATCAGTCTGCTGCTGGCAAGGAGAAGCTTTTCCTCAGTCCCCCCTCCCCTAGTGATCAGTCTGCTGCTGGCAAGGAGAAGCTTTTCCTCAGTCCCCCCTCCCCTAGTGATCAGTCTGCTGCTGGCAAGGAGAAGCTTTTCCTCAGTCCCCCCTCCCCTAGTGATCAGTCTGCTGCTGGCAAGGAGAAGCTTTTCCTCAGTCCCCCCTCCCCTAGTGATCAGTCTGCTGCTGGCAAGGAGAAGCTTTTCCTCAGTCCCCCCTCCCCTAGTGATCAGTCTGCTGCTGGCAAGGAGAAGCTTTTCCTCAGTCCCCCCTCCCCTAGTGATCAGTCTGCTGCTGGCAAGGAGAAGCTTTTCCTCAGTCCCCCCTCCCCTAGTGATCAGTCTGCTGCTGGCAAGGAGAAGCTTTTCCTCAGTCCCCCCTCCCCTAGTGATCAGTCTGCTGCTGGCAAGGAGAAGCTTTTCCTCAGTCCCCCCTCCCCTAGTGATCAGTCTGCTGCTGGCAAGGAGAAGCTTTTCCTCAGTCCCCCCTCCCCTAGTGATCAGTCTGCTGCTGGCAAGGAGAAGCTTTTCCTCAGTCCCCCCTCCCCTAGTGATCAGTCTGCTGCTGGCAAGGAGAAGCTTTTCCTCAGTCCCCCCTCCCCTAGTGATCAGTCTGCTGCTGGCAAGGAGAAGCTTTTCCTCAGTCCCCCCTCCCCTAGTGATCAGTCTGCTGCTGGCAAGGAGAAGCTTTTCCTCAGTCCCCCCTCCCCTAGTGATCAGTCTGCTGCTGGCAAGGAGAAGCTTTTCCTCAGTCCCCCCTCCCCTAGTGATCAGTCTGCTGCTGGCAAGGAGAAGCTTTTCCTCAGTCCCCCCTCCCCTAGTGATCAGTCTGCTGCTGGCAAGGAGAAGCTTTTCCTCAGTCCCCCCTCCCCTAGTGATCAGTCTGCTGCAGGCAGGGGGAAGCTTTTCCTCAGTCTCCTCCCCCCTAGTGATCAGTCTTCTGCAGGCAAGGGGAAGTATTTCCTCAGTCTCCATCAATCTGATTGTACACTGTCCTTCAGATCTACCAACAACTATGTAGTATAAGACTAAGCAGGCACTTAGTCATTTTTGATGCGACTGACATTCTACATGACGCCGGTTCATAGCCTAATGCCGACATCCCACATGTGTGAGAGCGCCCTCTGGTGGTCCTCTGTATATATGAAAATGCTTTCGGTGTTTCTTCTTCGACCGTCGACCCCAATATAATATTTTATGTATCGGTGGGAATAAAACTGAAGCACCAGCAGGCACTGGATGATGCGGCAGGAAGTGTCTCGCTCCCAGTTTGAAGAGTGACTGACGGATCCCTCTGACCCCCGAAGAGGCCGGTGACGGCTCGTCCATGTCGCGGCGAGCACGCAGTCTACCTGTTCCCCAGGCCGGCGTCTTCAAAACGATGACATTTTCCAGACATTTGGTGTAGAGAACGCAGAGAGGAGGAGGTGTCAGAGTGTCAGCCAGATCCCCGCAGCCATGTATGTAGATGTCATGATATGTGTCTGAGGAATGAAAAATCCCAGAGAGCCAACGGTGCCGCCCCGAGGAAAGATCTCCCCCCCCATGCCAATAACTGATTACGTCTGACTGATGGCGCTGAGATTTGTAGCGGCAGAAACACCAAATTATTCCCTGTTCATAAACCGGTGTGTCCCCATCAGGTAGAGTCCCCTTCACTTCCTGTCTTGGTGACACTAAAAAAACCTTCCCACTCTATCCAAAAGATACATTTTAAAAGTTTTTGTTGGAGCCGGGCTTTAAACCTGACCTCCGTCTTTCCCTTCAGTCTTATATCTGACCTCCGTCCTTCCCCTTAAGTCTTATATCTGACCTCCGTCCTTCCCCTTCAGTCTTATATCTGACCTCCGTCCTTCCCCTTCAGTCTTATATCTGACCTCCGTCCTTCCCCTTCCCACCAGCCATGATCTGTCTGCATTGCATAGAGAAGCCTCTTGGTGAGCTTTGTGTGTTTCTTCCAGATCTGTGCAGTAATCCCGTGTGAGACTTGGAGCTTCCTGTAATAAAGACCGCTCACTGCAGCTCTCTCTCCTCGTGAAGGGTGACTGGTCTTGTCTCCACCCTATCCTCTAGTGGGTGGGGCCTGCTGGCTCCCTCCCACAACTCTGCTTTCTACACAGGCTGTGTACAGCACACTGATGATGTCACTGCTACTTTTATAAGGTAATATCTGGGTCTCGGACTGGGTGAATTATGTCCCAGTGCAGGGGTAGGCAACCTCCAGCTGTTGCTGAACCACAAGTCCCATGAGGCATTGCAAGACTCTGGCAGTCACAGGCATGACTCCTAGGGGCAGAGGGTGTGATGCATTTGTAGTTTCAACACAGCTGGAGTGCCAAGGTTGTCCCAGTGTTTGAAAAGTGTTTTATCTTCAACTGTCTTCCCTTTGCAGTGCGCTGGCATTCCTTATCGGTGGCCATCATGTATCCCTGCGCCCCCGAGGGTTAGAGTCCCGCGGGTAATACGTGTCCATCATCCACACCCAGCACACAGGCCGCTCTGGTCAATGCTCCGCTTTGGGAATATTGTGCAGAGATGTCAGTCCCCGTCCCATGATTGAGCCTCTCCTCCAAACCCCCGACGTTGACAAATCTCTCTCGACGGCCCGGCGGATCCCCGGGAAGACAAAGCGATGGTTTCGATCCCTCCCGGGGGACCGGAGGTCATGTTGTCCCCAGGTCGCCTCTCCCGGGGGGGGGGGGGGGGGG
>NW_017306953.1:614233-631668 GCF_000935625.1 Nanorana parkeri | reverse complement strand
GGGGATGGCACACACCAGGCAATGGTCATATTCATTAGAGCAATTTGTCGTAAGTAATGAGTTCCGAGGGATTGTGACACCTCTGGAGAAGTCAGCAGTGTGAAGTCTTCTGGGGCCGGGGCCCATCAAGCCAGACAAGGCGGACTTTTAACCTCACACCATTTCGTACCATTTCCCCATCTCCGCTCAGACTCTCAACTCCTTGATTTTTTTTCTGTGCCAACCGCGGAAAAAAACAAAATCTGAAAACGTTATTGTCTTGTTTAGAGACGGATTCCGGCTCCTGGACGGGCCACATCGGCCCCATATGATGTTTTTGCTATTTAATTACCTTTTTTTTGTTGTTATATGTTAACTTTTCCATTATTTCCTTGTATTTCCTTTATGCTTTAGTTGCCATGGAAAGTGTCTGTAAACCCCCAAAAATCGGCTTTTCATGTCTGCAAACTAAATCTGTTGCCAAGATTCTCACTTGGAGATCCTGCCAGGAACGGCACTTCTTCCTGCTTGTTGCAGGCTGACAGTTTATAATCTGTTATAAGTATTTTGCAGAGACATTCGCACTGTGAATCTCTGAGGATGTTCTTTATGTGTTAAAAGAGGCAAAAACAAATGTTCTTAGTATGTTTTCTTTTTAGGTTGAAATTTAATGTGATACTGGATTATGGCCACTAGATGGAGGTGTGGAGCGTAAGAAATAAGTATGTATTTCCTGTGCTCCTCGTCGCCATCTAGTGGTTACAATGTGGTAAGCTGCATTACAGTGGTTGTAACTTGTCAAGACTGAACTTCAGGATTCTTTTTTTAAATTAAATTGTTATTAACATAAATGAAAATATAAATATGCTCTCAAACTTATCAAAAAACAGCTTTTGCTGAAACATTCCTCTTTAATCCGGAGTTGCCACCCACAGTAATTCCTTTCTGTCTCAAGATGTTGCCAGTCTTCAGAGTTGAATGAAGGAAGGCATCATTCAACCCACTTCCTCTGAGCCCAACCCATCATGAGTCTGCCCCCCGAGGATCATCACCTTACACTGGAGTTCAGAGCATTCCTGAAATTCATTACTTGAGTGTCCCTCGGTCAAGGAAGAGCTGCCCATTCATTGTTTTATTGTGAAGTTAAACTGAGACA
Organism: Nanorana parkeri; assembly: GCF_000935625.1. Taxonomy (NCBI): domain Eukaryota; kingdom Metazoa; phylum Chordata; class Amphibia; order Anura; family Dicroglossidae; genus Nanorana; species Nanorana parkeri. Next base: position 630,533 of record NW_017306953.1, on the reverse strand, counting down.
TACTCATGCTACTAAATTTGCCCTGGGCACCGAGGCGTCAATGACATCTGATCACAAAAGGGTTAAACCACCTGACAATATCTTCTGTCTATCGGGACATCTATTGGTAAGATCCCGGGTCTGTACACCTGCTGTGCCCATTATGAGGAGCTCCCACCATCCCTGTGCTGAGTTCCCGGGTCTGTACACCTGCAGTGCCCATTATGAGGGGCTCCCACCATCCCTGAGCTGAGTTCCCGAGTCTGTACACCTGCTGTGCCCATTATGAGGGGCCCCAACCATCCCTGTGCTGAGTTCCCGGGTCTATACACCTGCTGTGCCCATTATGAGGGGCTCCCACCCTCCCTGTGCTGAGTTCCTGGGTCTGTACACCTGCTGTGCCCATTATGAGGGGCCCCAACCATCCCTGTGCTGAGTTCCTGGGTCTGTACACCTGATATGCCCATTATGAGGGGCTCCCACCATCCCTGCTGCATTTTGTATATATTTTATATTATGGAGACTGTAGCAGGAGGAGCTGGAATCACACAAAGGAGGGAGCAGACACCCAGAACTCCCAGGTGGACAGGAACAGTCAGGAATTGTGGAAGAGAGATCTCACCATTGGAGTATCCGAGACATATAAGAAGCCAAGGAGTGTCTCAGCTCACAAGGCTCCATTCATACGGTAGCTCTTCCATCACCTGCAGTTGCACTGACCCTGTAACGTGAACACATTTGGGACATGCAGAATTAGCTGGCTGTGTTTTTTCTCTCCAATGTGACACAGATGACTTGTCGGATCTTCTGCTCCCGCTGCATCCTTCATCACTGAACAAGCTTCTCCGCCGCGCACAGACAGTAATAACAGCTGTAAACTTATAATTGCTCTCATAAAAGCCCCTTCAATTACACAGCCAATAACTGGGGCTTAGCCGTTCATCCCGGCTCCGCGTTATTGTCGAAGGGGCAATCAAAATGACCTTACAGGATGGAAACGCAGTGAATCATTCATCAAGGGAGCACAAGCTGTGACAGAACTCTCCTCGCCGCTGACACCACCTTCAGTTCTGAGACTTTCTCTTCATTGTCAGTCCACACTGGAGGCTTCTTCTTCTCTATCTACGGGAGCAAAGTGGGGGATTCATGGCAACCTTTCCACTCATCCCATCCCACCACCATGACCACCTTGAGATCTTTGGAGCACTTGATACCTCTGAACCTTGCTCTTTCTGTGGCTCCAAGCTTGAAATGTGTCCCATAGCTGCATTAGCCACCCGAGTGTCACCAGGGTCTGCCATAGGGGGCTGCAGTTGGAATTTTCAGACCTACACACAGGGCTGAATTTACTCTCTCTGCTGCCCCAAGGCCAGGTTCCTCAATGTGCCCCCCTCTAAATTTAGCTCTGCTTGCCTAAAGCCGGGCTAAATGTAGAAAACAACTACCCGCCCGGCACCCGGGCATCAGGAGATAGGAATTCTACACTCCTGCTGCCCCTCTACTCCCTGCTGCCCCAAGGCCGGGCCTTGGTTGGCCTTGTGGGAAATCCGGCCCTGCCTGCACACATACTAAGGCCAACACGAATGGCAACCTTCATCTGTTCTTAAAGAGCCATTGTTGAGAACATTTTCCGATATTGTAATTCGGATGCATCCGAATGCTATTCAGGAGCCGAGCAATCATAACAATTCATTATTATAACTCTGCTCCTGAATAGCATTTGGAAGCTCTGCTCCTAAGGCCGCATTCACACGGGCTAAGATGGGCCGTACACGTCCCTATGGGAGGACGTGGGCGTGCGCTGTCTTCCGCACACCCGATTTGCACATTCTATCATTAACCGTACTTGGACGCAGGCAGGATGCGTACTCCTATAGGGAAGAGCAGGCTGCTGCACGCAATCACACGCAGCACCTGTCCCCCCCCAGGATCGTCCCGTTACGGACATGCACGCTGCATGGACGTGTACGGCCCATGTTAGCCTCGTGTGAATGAGGCCTTAATTCGGACATTCAGATCCAGCCGAATTTCCAAATGGGAAATTTTATAATGAATCTGAACATTTCCGATAATGAAAATTTCCGATGCATACGAATTTCTTGAACGTTGTTGAACGTCATTCTAAAAAAAACCCAATGCATGCAGTTCCCCTCCCCAACTGATACCAGACCCTTTAGGTGTGGTAGGAATGTTAGGGTGGACTCCAATGCCAAAAATGTAAAAAACAAATGTGGGATCCCCCCTAAAATACCTACCAGACCCTTAATCCGAGCACTGGCATGGCAGGGCAGGAAAGGAGGGGATGAGCAAGTGCCCCCCCTACAAGACGATGAGGACAAGTGCCTTTTCCCCACAACCCTGGCCCGTTATTGTGGGGGGTCTATGAGCAGGGGGATTTATGTGCCTCTGGGTGCCCCTTTCATAGAAATAAAAAAAACATGAGGTCCCCCCCTAAAATTCCATCCAGACCCTTACTCTGAGCAGTGGTCTGGCAGGGCAGGAAAGGGGGGGGAGCAAGCGCCCCCTCCCTCCCTGCATCATAACAGGCCACATGCCGTCGACATGGGGAGGGTGCTTTTCCAGGGAGGGACCCCCTGGAAAAGCATCTTGTCCCCATGGCAATAGGGACAAGGGCCTGGAGGTTGTGGGGGACTATGGGCAGGGCGGCCTATGTGTGCACCCAGATGCCGCCCCCCTTGTGAATGAGTAAGGGGTAGTTGTTACTCCTACTCATTCACCAACAGGGTTATTCACTTAGCCCTCGTTCACACCTGAACGTTTTGTAGCGCGTTCTACGCTCGACGAACGCTCTACAAAACGCTCAAAAATATAAATCCCATTGTATTCAATGGTCTCGTTCCCACCTTGGCGTATTTCCACCCGTCCCTAACGCGCTACAAAATGGCCCACGCCTGAAAAGGTACAGGTACTACTTTGGGCCGTTTTGTTGCGCGTTTCCATTGGGATACAGCCAAGTAGCCTTCGGAAACGCGCGACGGTCGTGCAACTTTTTTACCGCGAATCGCGGTAAAAAAACGCGCGACGGTCGCGCTACAGACACGCAAATGCAATACGCCTAAATGTGAACGAGACCTAAAGGGTGAAGAGTTTGACTAGGTCGGAGAAGTGAATAATCTAGGCCAAAAAATTCTCCAATTCACTTTCCAGTTCAGCTATGTTGTCCTAGATTGTTCACTTCTCCGGCCGTCTCCAAACTCTCCACCCCTTTGTGAATAACCCTGCAAATATTGAAATCAAAAGTAAATAAACACACAAGGCTTTTGAAAAAAAATCCTTTCATTGAACAAAAACCATTAAGGCAACTTCCTTTATTCTAAAAGAAAACGAAAAACAAACAAACCCAAAAAATTATTTTAAACACATTAAAGGGCCATTAAGGAGGTTCAGGTGTAGGATAAATAAACTCATTTTATAAAGAAACAGTCTCACTCTGCTTATCATTTCAGCTCTCTCTCTCTCTTCGTCTGCCGATGGTGTTAAAGGAGAACTATGGGGTCAGGGCTTTTCCCCATAGTTCTCCTCAGGGTCACGGGAGGACACAAACTAGCGTCCTCCCGTCACCCTAAGCTCAGTATATAGGGAGCTGCTGCTTGCGGTATACTGAGACGCCGCAGCTGAAGCCGATCCAGACAAATATGTCTGGATCTGCCCAGCTGCGTGAGTGACAGCTGGCTCTGCCTACCTAGAGGCAGAGCCATGCAGCTTTCTCCGAGGTAGCCCCGGAATATATTGTTTTTTTATCGTATGTGCGCGTTGAATCGTCCAGGTGTGTGACGGGTTTATTCTTGAAATGGGAACCGAAGGTGAGGCTAAGAAAATCGATACCAATAAAAGCGACTGGCCCAGTTTTCATGGCGGGCGTCACTAACCCGATGCCGTGCTGTTCAGTCACTGCCAGGGAATTACTTCAGTAACCCATATGAGGTCACCGGTACCGCTGATCATCGATCGGCTCTCCACCGTCTCTGGCCGGATCAATAGTATCAGCTGGAAATATCTGCTGGTGGTTTCAATATTTAAAGTGACGCCGTGCTGTAATAGGTGAAAAGGACGTAAAGACACACTCCTTTATATTCACGTGTTCCCTCCTGACGGGTCGCGGTGTCGGCTTCATTAATGGTAAAGTGGATGACATTTAGTTTGTGGAAGCTCGGTTTGTTATATAACTATTGCCACTTCCTGTCTGCATGCGCTCCGGTGATGGCTACTAGTGATGGGCTCGGGCGTTTTCGCACCTCCACGTGCCGAGCCCGCCAGGAAGCTGACAGCGCGCATGGCCAATCACAGGCACTGAGACTCCCCCCGATCTCTGCAGCTGGGGACCGGGAACATGTCTCAGTACCTGTGATTGGCGCTGCGGCGCTGTCAGCTTCCTGGCGAACTCGGCACGTGGAGCTTTTTAAGGGGGAACCCTAGTTCCAAAACATGGGAAAAAAACGTGGTGTTCCCCCATAGCATTCCCACCAGACCCTTGATCCGAGCACAGGCAGGGCAGGAAAGGGGGGACGCGATCGAGCAACCCCCCCTCTATGCGCCTTACCAGGCCATGTGCCCTCAGCATTGGGAGGGTGTCCCCGTGCCGATGGGGACAAGGGCCTCTTCCCCACAACCTTGAACCAGTGGTTGTGGGGGCCTGCGGGCAAGGGGGCTTATTTGCATTGGGGTATCCCTTTAATTAAGGGGCACCAAGATGCTGCCCCCCCCTTGTGAATGAGTAAGGGATACTTATACATGCACTAAAGGGTTAAATTCAAAGTAGATAAACAATCCACACTTTTAGAAAAAATCCTTTAATTGAAAAAACAAAGAACAAAGAGTAAATTTTTGACACTTCCTTTAAATATAAAAAATAAATAAATGGCTCCCTCCATGTAACCCAGCGTAAATCACGATGCACGGCGCCCGCCGACCCGCCGAAATAAAAAAAAGTCCCACCGCATGACGAAATGACATTCCTGCTACTGACATCCTCCTGTGATCTCCCGAATGCTATTCGGGTCTGTGAGCAGAGGTGTCCTAATACTTTTCATATACAATGAACAAACGAAACGAGCACAGACCGAAGATTCGCACAGACTACCGCTAACGGATTTCGGAATCGGAAATTCGGATTCGTTTGCATTCGTTATATCTGTGATTCAGAATTCAGATACATCCGAATCTCCAAAATTTCGTCCGAATTTTGATTGATGATCAGGGGCGTCCCAAGGCTTGGTGACCTCCCGCCATGACCTCTTCACGCGTGCACAGTGATCTTATTGACGCCCGTCGGCGGCCATCTCGGTGATGGACGCCGAAGAGAGAAGAGGGGACGTTCACCCGGTGTGATGACATATGCTGCCGGGTCCCCTCGTCTCTCCTGACACTGCCGGGCTCTCGGTCCATGACCGAGTGCCCGACTTTTCATAGGGGGTGACACCAAAATGACTGTTGGCCGTTTTGGTGTCACCCCTCCAATGGTGGCATCCGGGTGAGGGCCGCACCCCCTTGTGACTCCACTGATGATGATACCTCCTGTTCTCTACATGTTCAGAGTCCCCTACCCCCCAAAAAAGAAAGAAAGTAGACTAAAATGAGCATGGAAATGTGGGGAGAACGTGCACAACGTGTACTTTTGGTGAAGTACGACACAGTGCAGTTTATGATCTGTTCTTGATGTTCTCAAGTTTTGTATTGTGATTTTACTGTCTAATATAACAGACAAGTGCCCCCCCTAGTGGCTGCCAAGCTGTACATGAAACATTGTCATCCATATATGACAGAACAGCTTTATTACAAAACAGCAAATTGCCAAGAGATTGGCTTTTATCACTAAGACTCAAGCTCTAAGCCCTCATTCACACGGGAATCGGTCGGCACGTACAGCTATGGGACTACGCGGCCGTACGCTGCCCTACGCTCACCTCAAGTGCAGGTCCGTAGGGGCAGACCCTGTCTTTTCCAGGCCGACGTTCCGCGTCATCCCATCCGCGTGAGTATCACTCGGGGTGCCGCTCTCTGCGAATCTGCCGCTCGAGGCAAACGCCTTGTTTGCCTTGCGGCAGATACGCCCCTGCGTAGGGGTGCGGGGTTCCTGGCTCGGACGCAGACAGGATCCATCCTGTCAGCGTAAGAGTACGCTGGACGGGGGCTGCATACTAATCACACGCAGCACCTGTCCTTCCCAGGAGCTGCCCGGTACAACCGTGCACGCAGCACAGAGCTGTACATGCCGGCAGATTACAGTGTGAATGAGGGCTGAAGGATCGTGGCCCCGATCGTTTCATGTTTTGCTGCCCGTCAGGGTAACTGAGAGTTTTCAGAATGTCATTTATTTTACAATAACGGGATCAGCTAATGCAGCCAGCACATGGAAGGAACGGTAAGTTGCAACATATGTTACATTTTTGTTCTTGTGTTTACAAACACTTCAAGAAGGAAATCGTTTTACAATAGTCAGCTGCATTTTTTCTTTTATACCACAAGAGGGCGCCAAGTCCCTTACAATCAGCAGGGATCCGGTGAAATATGATTTTTATAATTAGTCCGGACAAAGTGGGCCGGTGTCCTGTTTCCCTTTGTGAGGACTGATGATTGTCTGCTTCCTGTGTAGTATAAATAGGATTATTAAAAATGTATCGTACAGTAGGACAGACTAAGTGCAGCAACTTACCAGATTCCTCTTTATTATACTGTATATTGGTGATTTCTGATTGGCCCACACTTCCCAACTGTCCCTCATTTATTTATTACAGGTATTTATATAGCGCCGACAAATTTTACGCAGTGCACACATATTCACATCAGTCCCAGCCCTCAAGGAGCTTACAATCTAAGTTCCCTATCACACATGCATACAGGGCCACTTAACCTTCCACCATGTCTTTGGAGTGTGGAAGGAAACCAGAGCACCCGGAGAAAACCCACACAAGCACAGGGAGGACATGCAAACTTCTTGTAGATAGTGACCTGGCCAGGATTTGAACCAGGGAACCCAAGTGCTACAGAAGAGCTAACCACAGTGCCACAGTTTGGAACCAAATGCCTCTGTCCCTCTTTCCTCCTCAGTTGTCCCTCCTTTTTGGTCTGATGTCCAGGTCACTATGCGCAAGGAGTTTGCATGTTCTTCCTGTGCTTGCATGGGTTTCCTCTTACATGAAAGACATGCTGGAAGGTTAATTGGCCCTGTATGTATGCTTGTGCGATGGGGACCTTCGATTGTAAGCTCCTTGAGGGCAGGGACTGATGTGAATGTGCAACTATGTAAAGCGCTGCGTAAATAGTCGGCTCCATATAAATACCTGTAATAAATAATAATAATAAAAAGATTCTATTTAACTACCAAAAGTGTTCCTCTGCATTAAAACATTCATCTTGTATCTTAATTAGCTTGTTTTCTATTTTGAACAACCAGTATGGCCTCATTCACACGGGAAACGGCCGGCACGTACAGCTCCGTGCTGCATGCAAGGTCGTATCGGGCAGCTCCCGGGAAGGACAGGTGCTGCGTGTGATTAGTATGCAGCCCGTGTCCTTCTCTATGGGACTACACGGCCGTACCGTACGCCGCCCTACGTTCAACCCAAGTGCAGGTCCGTACGGGTGCACGGATGTGCAGGGCAGGTGAGCGTAGAGCAGCGTACAGCCACGTACTCCCATATAGAAGGACAGGGGCTGCGTACAAATCACACGCAGCACCTGTCCTTCCCGGGAGCTGCCCGATACGGCCATGCTACTGCTCGCGGTATACTGAGACAATTGTGCCGGGATCCGCCCAGCTGCGTGACTGACAGCTGGCTCTGCCTATCTAGAGGCCGAGTCAGCTGTACCCGCCCCCTCCCCGTCCGTTCCGCCAGTCAGCGCTGGAGGATCGGAGGGGGGAGGGGGGAATCCAGCCCCTCCCCTGTCACGGCAGAGAGCCGTGACAGGATCGAGAGGTGAGCGAGCGCCGGTATGTGTTCGCTCACCTCCCGATCTACTGAGCCGACCTGTGACAGTCTCATTGTCACAGGTCGGCTAGAACTATGAGGTGAGTGAAAAGCACCCCCCCTCATAGTTCTCCTTTAATGGTCCACATAACTATATCTCGGCTTTTTACACTTCTAGAGGGTTACAGGGAGGAAGTCCAGAGTGACGGTCTGCTTTAACCACCTGCTGTTCTGCTGTTGTAATTAAACAGCTGGATGGCGGCTTCTTGAATACGGGTGGGTGTTTTGAGACGTCCTTTCTCCCCCCGCTCAGGCCCGCCGCCTAGTGGGAAATCTGCTTGAAATGTAAACAGATGGCTGTTTATATACAAGCTTTCCAGCATTTGTAGAGAAGCCCGATCGCTTGTATTTTGCATGTGGTTGTGCAAGCCCCCCCCCCCGCCCCCCCCCGCCCGCGAACGCAGGGGGGAGGTTTCGTGAGGTCCCCCCCCCCCACGCCGATATAGAGCTCCGTTGTGTCTGGTGCGGGCCCGGGATCGGCATAGCGACTCTGTGAAAGGAGGTCAGTACACAATCTCCCTCCGATCTCCCCGTTCTCTGAATGCATTAAGTGATGTATATTAATTCAGCTGTCATTCCCGGCTGCAGAAGCTGGTGAAGCAGATCTCTGCTTCATAAGCTTCTCTGGAGGTCCCTAGGTGACATTATGGGACCCCTAATGTCTCCATAAGGAGGACCGGTCACTGTATATTGGCTATCGCACAGGGGGATTTTTAGTCCCCTAAGTGACAGCAATCAAGTTAATTGGAAAAAAAAAGTTTACAAAAAAAATAAACAAATTTTAAAGTCCCTCGCCCCCCGCATACACATTCGTTGTCTGCAAATAGAGGCAAAAACTGTTGGCGCCATATAAATCCTGTATAATAATGACAATAATAATATAGCAAACGTTCTTAGTATATTTTCTTTTCAGGTTGAATGTAATGTAATATTGAATAATGGCCACTGGATGGAGCTGAAGAGCATAGGAAATAAATACTTGCTTCCTATACTCTTCAGCTCCCTCTTGTGGCCATCATGAGGTATTTACCTTCTCTTACATTGAACCTGGAAAACAAAATACAACCTTCGTTTTTGCCTCACTTTGCACAAAACTAATGGCCACAGGGATTCAGATAGCGAATGGCTCTGCTAATTGTTTATAAATGGACCCCTTTTGTGTACACTGTGCTGGGAGAATCACAGCATCTGATAAATTACTCCGGCCAACAGATTTTTTTTTTGCTCTACTCTCTCCCTGACTTGCATCCAAAGCATCTGCACGGCAGCCAGGCAAATAGCATTTTCATAAGGCGGTCACCAAAAGCAACGTATATATTTCTCAATATAAAGCAATTTGGGGTTCTGTATCCAAGGTGATGCTTTAAAAAAGAAAATCACTGCAGTACAGTTTAATAGTGTAGAGAGTGAATAAAATATATCATTTTTCCTCGTCTGAAAGTGAGATAAGAGTTTCGTCCTTGGCAGCGGGCGAGGGCATTCCGCGGGGAGACGCAGGTGCTATCAATTCAGCGAAATCAAGCAAAAGTTTGCATGGATCTCAGGGTCATGAAGGGTTCATTGCCAAAACACAAGGTAACCGGCTCTGCGCTGGCTGCGTTCTTTTTAAAGATCGCCGGGGAAAAAAAAAAAGAATTCCCGACAGTGCCGCGTTTCCACGCCTGCCAAATCAGCGGAGATTGGGCACATCTGCTGACCCACATTTGCTGATTTCTCGCATGTCTCATACACGCCGCCCACCATTATCTTAAAGAATTCCTCCCCTGCTCGCTGTAAACACTCGAAAACTGACAATCTGCCATTCATCTCATGCAGAGCTGGACTCGACTTCATGTGTGTGGGAATGAGTTTAGGGGCACCAGGGTGGGGGGACAGGGGGGGGCATTAGAGTTCATGTAAAGCCAATCATTAAAATGTTATATATCAGAGCTCATCATAGAGAGTCTATGGCGGGCTCTGCAGGGTCACTCTCAGGTGGGCTGTGTGGGATCTCAGGTGGGCTCTGCAAGGGGCGTAACTAGAAATCACAGGGCCCCATACCAAAGTTTGCTACGTTTTATTTAATAACGTCATTAGTTTGTTGATACGGGTGAGGGGGAGGAACCAGGCAAGGCAGATTAAACATGAGCTGTAATGGCCACATAGGGCCAATGTCCATGAGATCTAGAAGCTCTGGTGGGGTCCTCCATGGCTGGAATGTCAGTTTTGGATGGGGTGACCTTTTTTTGGAGCCACACTGACAATATTTTGTATCTCGGCAGTGCTGGAGGTGTTGAGGCATCTCAGGCAGCGTGGATTTGCCTTGGTGCCCCTGTCAGGCACTGTATACACTGGCATGTGGCCCAGTTGCCCCCGGCACAATGTTCACTTTGCGGTTGGAGACCTCCAGCTGCTCAGTCCATGAACATCAGCAAAAACCTCCGTAGAGGTCAGACGGATCTAGAGATGTGTTATGTGACATCTTCCGGCTATAAACCGAGGCCGAGATCGCCCCGTGATGTCATCTCACTCCATAATGCTGAATTCTAAGAACTCGATGTTACATAATACCGCGCCAGTGTCACTTCATCACCCCAGCCAATTACTGGCAGCGGTCACAGTTCCGGGAGCTCCGGCATTCCTCTCTAAGTGACAGAGTGCCGGAATATATTATGTAGGAAAGAGAGAAAAAGACTTTAATAGATAGATGGAAAGAACAAAAGGAATACATACTTAATAGAAAGATAATGAGGAAAGAAGGAAGGAAGGAAGAAAGGAAGGAATACGTATACTTAAATAGGTAGATAGAAAGATAATGAATGAGAAAGAAAGAGAAAGAAAGAAGGAAAGGAATACATACTTAATACAAAGATAGTTAATGAAAAAGACAGAAAGAAAGAGAAAGAAAGAAACTTCGATAGTGGGAAAGAAAGAGAGAAAGGGAAGGAGAGAAAGAGAAGGAAAGAAGGAGAGAAAGAGAAGGAAGAAAAAGAAAGAAGGAAAGGAGTACATGTACTTAAAAAGATAGATAGAAAGATAATGAATGAGAAAGAAAGAAAGACAGACAGTGGAAAAGGAGATAGATAGAGAAGGAAAGAAAGAAGAAAAGGAAAACATATACTTAAAAAGGTAGATAGATGGAGAGATAGATAGATAGATGGAGAGATAGATGGAGACATAGATAGATAGATGGAGAGATAGAGAGATAGATAGATAGATAGATAGATAGATAGATAGATAGATAGATAGATAGATAGAGGGATAGATAGATAGATAGATAGATAGATAGATAGATAGATAGATAGATAGATAGATAGATAGATAGATAGATAGATAGAAAGTTCTCCCCAATAATGGGAGATATTTCTGTGGCAGTTGAACAATTTGTCGGGATTCGCCGTGAAAACAAACGCATCTTTTACCGCAGTTAATTGATTGTTAACTTGGTTTCCATGGCAGCGCAGTTGATGGGCTGTCGGAGAAGCAGATTTTGCAGCATTCCAGAGACGAGATCTGTGTTACATAACTGGTGTACCTGTGGCAGCCCACACACTCTCCACCGCGTTCATAACCGCGCCATCCCACCTTCTCCTCATTCCCACTCCTGCAATTATCAGCTAATCGCGGAATATTACGCCCATTCCACCTATTCCAGGAGCAGAATGTTCCTTTCAGTGCGAGTACCACGGGTGAGCAGAGATTCACTCTCATCCACTCCAGTCAGAGGGGAACCGGCAGGAGGATAAGAAGTGGCGGCAACAAAGTATAACATTTATCTTTCGTGTTTGCTTTTGCCTGGACGGCCTAAAACTAATTCTTGTAAATACAAAAGCAAAATTGTAACTGTGAAGGATTTCATGGGCCTGGTGAGAGGACAAACTAGCGTCCTCCCGTCACCCTAAGCTCAGTATATAGGGAGCTGTAGCTCGCGGTATACTGAGACGCTGCAGCTGAAGCGGATCCCGACAATTGTACCGGGATCCGCCCAGCTGCGTGACTGACAGCTGGCTCTTGCATCACCTGTCCTTCCCGGAGCTGATCGGCGCGGCCCTGCACGCAGCACGGAGTTGTACGTGCGCGCTAAAGGTGAGTATTGCAGCAGAAGCTGCTTTTTGTTTCATTAATGGTCTGTTCTTTTTTTTTTTGTTCTTATTGTTAGCTGGATTTCTGCTATAAAATATCATTGCGCATGGTTTATAGCAACTAGGTCATATGAAGTCTCACCTGAACCCTCCAATCAATTGGAATCCAAAAGTGTATGGCCACCTCCAGACCTCTCTACAACCTCTGGGGGCGCCTGGAGTGTCCGGTATGAAGAGACGGAATCGGCCTCCTCGCTGTGTAGCTGAGTTTTGTTTCCTCAGCAGCAGAGCGGAACCTAAAGTCAATGTTATTTATAGAAACGGGGAAGGTAGTACAGACGTATTCTGGATGAGGTGCCAACTGACGTGACATAAATCTTCAGCACCACAGTAATATGGAAAAATCACTTCTTATCGGTCAGCCCTCACAGGGGGCACTCTAATGGGGACAACCAGTGTAAGGGGGCACTCTAATGGGGACAACCAGTGTATGGGGGGAACTCTAATGGTAACAACCAGTGTACGGGGGCACTCTAATGGGGACAACCAGTGTATGGGGGGAACTCTAATGGTAACAACCAGTGTACGGGGGCACTCTAATGGGGACAACCAGTGTATGGGGGGAACTCTAATGGTAACAACCAGTGTACGGGGGCACTCTAATGGGGACAACCAGTGTATGGGGGGAACTCTAATGGTAACAACCAGTGTACGGGGGCACTCTAATGGGGACAACCAGTGTATGGGGGGAACTCTAATGGTAACAACCAGTGTACGGGGGCACTCTAATGGGGACAACCAGTGTATGGGGGGAACTCTAATGGTAACAACCAGTGTACGGGGGCACTCTAATGGGGACAACCAGTGTATGGGGGGAACTCTAATGGTAACAACCAGTGTACGGGGGCACTCTAATGGGGACAACCAGTGTATGGGGGGAACTCTAATGGTAACAACCAGTGTACGGGGGCACTCTAATGGGGACAACCAGTGTATGGGGGGAACTCTAATGGTAACAACCAGTGTACGGGGGCACTCTAATGGGGACAACCAGTGTATGGGGGGAACTCTAATGGTAACAACCAGTGTACGGGGGCACTCTAATGGGGACAACCAGTGTATGGGGGGAACTCTAATGGTAACAACCAGTGTACGGGGGCACTCTAATGGGGACAACCAGTGTATGGGGGGAACTCTAATGGTAACAACCAGTGTACGGGGGCACTCTAATGGGGACAACCAGTGTATGGGGGGAACTCTAATGGTAACAACCAGTGTACGGGGGCACTCTAATGGGGACAACCAGTGTATGGGGGGAACTCTAATGGTAACAACCAGTGTACGGGGGCACTCTAATGGGGACAACCAGTGTATGGGGGGAACTCTAATGGTAACAACCAGTGTACGGGGGCACTCTAATGGGGACAACCAGTGTATGGGGGGAACTCTAATGGTAACAACCAGTGTACGGGGGCACTCTAATGGGGACAACCAGTGTATGGGGGGAACTCTAATGGTAACAACCAGTGTACGGGGGCACTCTAATGGGGACAACCAGTGTATGGGGGGAACTCTAATGGTAACAACCAGTGTACGGGGGCACTCTAATGGGGACAACCAGTGTATGGGGGGAACTCTAATGGTAACAACCAGTGTACGGGGGCACTCTAATGGGGACAACCAGTGTATGGGGGGAACTCTAATGGTAACAACCAGTGTACGGGGGCACTCTAATGGGGACAACCAGTGTATGGGGGGAACTCTAATGGTAACAACCAGTGTACGGGGGCACTCTAATGGGGACAACCAGTGTACGGGGGAACTCTAATGGTGACAACCAGTGTACTGGGGCACTCTAATGGGGACAACCAGTGTAAGAGGGCACTCTAATGGGGACAACCAGTGTAAGGGCGCACTCTAATGGGACAACCAGTGTAAGAGGGCACTCTAATGGGGACAACCAGTGTATGGGGGGAACTCTAATGGTAACAACCAGTGTACGGGGGCACTCTGATGGGGGACAACAAGTGCACGGGGGCACTCTAATGGTGACAACCAGTGTACAGGGGCACTCTAATGGGGACAACCAGTGTACAGGGGCACTCTAATGGGGACAACCAGTGTACAGGGGCACTCTAATGGGGACAACCAGTGTACAGGGGCACTCTAATGGGGACAACCAGTGTACAGGGGCACTCTAATGGGGACAACCAGTGTACAGGGGCACTCTAATGGGGACAACCAGTGTACAGGGGCACTCTAATGGGGACAACCAGTGTACAGGGGCACTCTAATGGGGACAACCAGTGTACAGGGGCACTCTAATGGGGACAACCAGTGTACAGGGGCACTCTAATGGGGACAACCAGTGTACAGGGGCACTCTAATGGGGACAACCAGTGTACAGGGGCACTCTAATGGGGACAACCAGTGTACAGGGGCACTCTAATGGGGACAACCAGTGTACAGGGGCACTCTAATGGGGACAACCAGTGTACAGGGGCACTCTAATGGGGACAACCAGTGTACAGGGGCACTCTAATGGGGACAACCAGTGTATGGGGGGAACTCTAATGGTAACAACCAGTGTACGGGGGCACTCTGATGGGGGACAACAAGTGCACGGGGGCACTCTGATGGGGACGACCAGTATAAGGGGGAACTCTAATGGGGACAACCAGTGTAAGGGGGCACTCTAATGGGGACAACCAGTGTACAGGGGCACTCTAATGGGGACAACCAGTGTAAGGGGGCACTCTTATGGGGACAACCAGTGTACGGGGGCACCCTAATGGGGACAACCAGTGTAAGAGGGCACTCTGATGGGGACAACCAGTGTACGGGGGCACTCTAATGGGGACAACCAGTGTAAGGGGGCACTCTTATGGGGACAACCAGTGTACGGGGGCACTCTAATGGGGACGACCAGTATAAGGGGGAACCCTAATGGGGACAACCAGTGTAAGGGGGCACTCTAATGGGGACAACCAGTGTACAGGGGCACTCTAATGGGGACAACCAGTGTAAGAGGGCACTCTAATGGGGACAACCAGTGTAAGATAGATAGATAGATAGATAGATAGATAGATAGATAGATAGATAGATAGGTTTGATCCTAAAGTCATGCCATTTGTAGATACAATGAGGCAGTAAGGCCGATATTCCGGATAAGGTTCCAGATTCGGTGACATGTATTTTAGTGGTGTAATATAGAATTCGTTAATCCTCTAATACTTCTTCTCTGGGGGCCCTCTGGTCTCTGTGTTTTCATATCACAGAGTCAGGGAATGGACATTATGCTCATTATCACCTTCCCCTCGGCCTGACTGCTGCATGGAAAGACATTAAGGTGTGTGATCTCTGTGGTGCTGAAGGCTGTACTTTAATCACCAACATGTACAATGTATTCACGTGGCGCTCCTCCATTATTAACTCCGCAGGCTGACACGATCAGTCCATAACAATGTTTCAATCTGATTAAGTCTCTCGCTTTCAGACAACTGCACATGCAAAGCTCCTTCCTCGCCAATTCTCAGCCTGTGTTAACCATTTTACAATGGAGGGACCCTTGAAATAGGTTTGAGGTCTCAAGGATCCCTGGCTATAAATGTTATATATTTATATTTCTGTGCAATTGGAAATTTTAAGATTTAATAAATACAATGATGTGCGTACTTGGTTTATGTGACACTCAGAGTGGATCATTTTTAATATTCTCTGCATTCAATATGTCACAATTGTTTTTAGTAAGTAAAGAAATGCCGTCCGTGAAAAAAACAAGTGTCCCTTTATATTAGTTACATAGTATTTGAGGTTGAATAAAGACATTAGTCCATCAAGTCCGACCTATTAGGGTCTCGTTCAGTGATCTGCGACGAAGACTCCCCCTTACATTGGTGGCCAGTGGAGAGATGCCCGCTTGCAATTGTGGCTATTAGAGTAGGACCCCCTTATATTGGTGATAAGTGGACAAATGACCCCTTACATTGGTAGTTAGTCTAATTACATTGGCGGGTAGTGGGAGTGGTGCCTAGCCTTTGCATGGTGGTCAGTGGAGAGGTCCCCCCTTTACAATGTTGGCCAGTGGAAGAAGGCCCCTTTATATTAGTGGCCAGGGGAGGAGGACCCTCCTGCATTGATGGTCAGTAGAGAGGCACTTGCTTACAGTAGTGCTCAGGGGAGAGTTGAAGTGCTATGTATTACATCAAAGAATATTAGTATACAAAAAATGTGAAAAATACAGCAAAGTGAGCCAGGAGAGAGAGCGAGGAG
>NW_017306953.1:593983-607755 GCF_000935625.1 Nanorana parkeri | reverse complement strand
CCAGGAGAGAGAGAGCAAGGAGAGACAGCCAGGAGAGAAAGCGAGTAGAGACAGCCAGGAGAGAGAATGAGGAGAGACAGCCAGGAGAGAGAGCAAGGAGAGACAGCCAGGAGAGAGAGAGCGAGGGATGTTTTATTTTCGTTGGTAGATCTCATGTAGCTTGTCATTTGAAAAGTGGATCTTAACACAAAAATATGTGGGCACCCCTGGTGTAGATGTTGTGACGTTGAGGGGGATATGTAGTGCAGCATATGTGTACTGTACGTTCCCTGTGGCACTGATGCAAATAGACACTGCAGCATATGGAAGCCTCACTGTGGCATTGATGGAAATAGACATCGTAGATTATTATGGACATCTGTCTTCATTGAAATATTGATGAAAATAGGCAATGTGACATCTAAGCCTTCCTCTACTGCGCCTTTAATGGGAGGCAACTGTGAGCTTGTTTCTTGCGTCTTTGGCTGCAATATTCTACGTATTGCATGGATTCTTCAAACAATGCAGCTCAGCCATAGTTCTGTTTAAAGCCGAACACAATGAAAACAGCTAAATACATCAATAACTCACATATCGGGTGACTGTTTCACCTGCCAAAGGCTTTGAAATTCAGTCCAGCCAGTCCTGAGGTTTGCACAGCTCTTCCACACAGCACAGCCGTGTCTAGCAGGGCAGTTCTGATTTTTCTTTGCTGCCATTAAGTATTACTTGCAGGTCTTGTCCCTCCCCCAGGCTGTGACTGTGAAGGAGAAACAACAGATTGGTGAGCTCATCTCTCTGTCACTCTGCTCTCTTCTCCTATCAGCATTGCTTGCTGCATTTCTCTTGAGGAGGTTGCGCTGGTCATCTGACTAGATTTCCCAATTCAGAATGACTTACATGAACCCGAATTCTCTGGGAATAAATCTGATGACTGTTCCTCCAATCAACTTAATCTGTTTATCATAACTAGCATGTGGTCAGAGAGCTCATGGAGGTAAGGTGTTGACTGCATTAGCAGGTGTTATTAAGCCTCCCAGATAGAGGTGTTAAAACAGCATTGTAAGTGGCAGACAATAGATGCCCCCCCCCCGCCCCCCGAGCCTCTAGTCAAGTTTGGCCTTGTTAGCACATGAGCAATCTAGTACACCTATTTGGCTGTTTGTGCTGCCTCTCTCTCCCCAGTCTGAGCTCTGTTGTACAGCGGGCTGTGAGAGGCTGATACCAAGTCAAATACAGTTAATTATACCGCTTGCACAATGTACAGTATACAAGTGGTATATACATTGTATACAGTATACAATACAAGCAATAATGTATCAATACAGATCTGCATTCATTGTGTTGGTTTTTTTTACCCGCCTGGAGTTCCGGTTTCATTGTTGTGCCGGTGTTATTCTTTTAAGGATATCTGTTCTGACTGAAATATAGGGTTGCGATAGCTGACCTACTTCTAAAAAAAAAAATGCAAATTGCCTGGCTGTTTCTGGCAGCAACACTTCCCAGACCAGCGAGAAGCATGCAGCGAGTCGTGACTTGTCGTGACTCTATATTGATATGGCCAGGCAACTGCAATCCGCAGCTCCCAGCATGTTGTTCAAAAAACACCCCTTTTAAAGACGCGCAGATATTTCCCTTTCAAAGTGTGAGAAGTCCATGGCACGACTCAGTGCTGAGTTATATAAACCCAATTCCTGGCCATTCGCCCCTAACATGCACTGCTGCGGGAGATCCAGGTATGCGTTGTATACTCGATACTCTTTATATGCTTTCATAAACGCTTTTAACAAGCCGCCAAGCGCAGCTCAGCCCCCCTTTTCCTCTAACAAAATGTAACAAAAGCAGCAGGAGGGTAATTACCTGAAATAAAGTTGTTTCCAAATGGCTTTTCTGTGGGGGGGAGGGGGGGAGGACGGGACTTTTTCCTCCCAGCATTTTCAATGCCCCATTTTGGATTGTTGTTCCAGGAAGCGGTGTAATGGTTATTGCTTCTGCCTTGTAGCTTAGGGTTCCATTGGTTTGAGTCCCGGCCAGGTCACTGTCTACAAGGAGTTTGGATGTTCTCCCTGTGCTTGTGTGGGTTTCCTCCCATACTCCAAAGACAGGGGCGTCCCAAGGCTGGGTATCGAGCGGAGAAGGGGTGACACCCCGCAATGACATTATTGCGGATGCGCGGTCATCTTATTGACACCTGCCTGGTGATGGACGCCGACAGAGAGAGGAGGGGATGTTCACCTGGCGCGATGAGGTATGCTGCCGGGTCCCCTCCTCTCTCCTGACACTGTCGGGCTCTCTGTCCATGACCAGAGTGGAGATCGGGTGACACCCCGCCGTGACATCATCACACATGCACGGCCATCTTATTGACGCCTGCCGGAAGAAGTTTAACCGACAGAGAGAGAAGGGGACGTTCACCCGGCGGGATGAGGTATGTCGCCGGGTGCCCTCCTCTCTCCTGACACGGTTGGGCTCTCGGTCCAAGACTGAGTGCCTGACTTTTCATAGGGGGTGACACCAAAATGACTGTCAGTCATTTTGGTGTCCCCCCTCCAATGGTGACACCTGGGTGCAGGCTGCACTCCCCTTGTGACGCCACTGTTCAAAGACATGCTGGAAGGTTGATTGGCTCCTGTCTAAATTGGCCCTTGTATGTATGCATGTGAGCTAGGGACCTCAGATTGTAAGCTCCTTGATGGCAGGGACTGATGTGAATGCGCACTATGTTAAGCGCTGCGTCAATTGTCGGCCTCATATAAATACCAATAAATAAAATAAATTGGAGTGTTCTGTAGTCATTCAAAGGTCCCCACCAGTCTAGCATGAACATTGAACGGCAACACTGGTTAGAAAGTCTACATGGTGATTGGTTGTAAGTTACATCTTGCCATTCACTGCCCAATGAAGTTCTCTACCTTGAATCTGAACCTGAGAATGAATACGGACTAATTTGTGTTCACAGAAAAGGGGGTTGAAAGGCAAAGAGTCAAATATAGAGAGGATGCAACCCAGCTCAGAACCGCTGTAAAAAAGAACAATCAATCTGATCGCAATGTATCTGAAATTCAGAGTAAAGTGGTTTAAAGGTAAAGAGTACTATATTTGTTATTATTATGATTATTTTTCTTTTATATTATATTATATATTTATATTTGTATCAATAGTACACTGAGCACCAGTACTTAGGTACTTACCAGTGGAGGGGTTTAATGAAGAAACATGCCACATTTGATTTTATTAAAAAAATTGTAAACCCAATTAGATGCCACTATATACAATGTTTATTAGAAAATGATGTAAAAGTGGATGTAGTTGGATGGTATTATTAGTGAGTAAGAGCACCTGTTCTAAGGTAGTTACCAGTGGTGGAGTTTGGTGGAGAACATGCCATAGTTGATTTTTTTTTTCTATTGTAAACCCAATGAGATACCATCCCGGACAAACCCCCAATTTCCCTATCCTCCCCTACAAATGCCCTAAACCAAACCAAAATTCCCTAATCTAACAAATGTATTATATTTCCATTTATTTATTTATATTTGCATTATATTTATATTTCCATTTATTTCGATATTTGGGAGATTTTTTCTGGCATGTACACTATTTAATTGAAACACATGTAAAAGTGGCTGTACTTGGAAGGGTATTAGTAGTACATTAATTGACTGACTGACTGACTGACTTCCAAGAGCACCTGTACTTGGGTAGTTACCAATGGATGAGTTTAAGGAAGGAACATGCCTTTTTTTTCTGCTATTGGAAACCGAATTAGATGCCATCCCGGATGAACCCCCAATTTCCCTATCCTCCCCTACAAATGCCCTAAACCAAACCAAAATTCCCTAATCTAACACATGTATTATATTTCTATTTAATAATTTATTTATTATATTTCCATTATATTTATATTTCCCTTTCATCCATATTTGTGAGATGTTTTTAGTGGCATGTACACTATTTAATTGAAACATATGTAATAGTGGCTTTACGTGGATTGGCATTAGTAGTACATTAATTGACTTCCAAGAGCACCTGCACTTAGGTAGTTACCAATGGATGAGTTTAAGGAAGGAACATGTCTTTTTATTTTTTATTCAGCTATTGGAAACCGAATTAAATGCCAATCCCGGATGGACCCCCAATTTCCCTATCCACACCTAAAAAGGACCTAAACAACCCCCAAATTCCCTAATCTTACTAAACGTATTATATATCCATCTGCTCCATGACAAAAAAAATATTTGAAGTTTTTTTTTTTGGCATGTACACTATTTACCTGAAACATGTAAAAGAGGCTGTACTTGGATGGTATTAGTAGTGCACTGACTTCCAAGTGCACCGGTACTTAAGCAGTTACCAATGGAAAGGTGTAAGGGAAAAACATGCCATATATGGTTTTCTTTTCAGAAATTCTAAATCTTAGGTTACCATCCCGGATGAACCCCCAATTTCCATATCTTTACCTACAAATGCCCTTAACCAACCCAAAATTCCCTAATCTCTCTATATATTATATTTCCATTTCCACCATGATAGAAAACATTTGTGAGATTTTTTTGTGTGGCATGTACACTATTTAATTGCAAGGCATGTAAAAGTGGTTGTACTTGGATGGTATTAGCAGTATGCTAATTGACTCCCAAGGGCACCTGTACTCAGGTAGTTACTAGTAGAGGGATTTAAGAGAGGAACATGCCATATTTCATTTTTCTTCCAGCTATTGTAAACCCAAATTAGATGCCATCCCGGATGAACCCCCAATTTCCCTATCCTACCTACAAATGACCTAAACCAACTCAACATTTCCTAATATCACAAATGTAATATATTTCCATCTCCTCCATGATGGATTTTTTGTGTGGTATGTACACTATATATTTGAAAGTATGTAAAAGTGGCTGTACTTGGATGGTATGAGTGGTATGCTAATTGACTTTCAAAAGCACCTGTACTTAGGTAGTTGGCAATAAAAGAGTTTAGGGACGGAACATGCCATGTTTGATTTTTTTTTTTTTAGATATTGTAAACCCAAATAGATGCCATCCCGGATGAACCCCTAATTTCCCTATCCTCCCCTACAAATCACCTAAACCAAACCCTAATTCCCTCTAACCCTAAATAGCTCACAATATGTATTATTTTTCTCCTATATGATGGAAACGATTTGTGAGATTTTTTTGTGGCATGTATGCTATTTAATTGAAAAGTATGTGCTCTAAGTATAACCAAACCAAGTGGAAATTATTTTATTTTTTTGAAAGCTTGAAAGCCTGATGAAAGGGGACCCAGTGTGGCCCCGAAACGTTACTATTTGTACTAAATGAAGCGTCAATAAACAGACACGTTCTTCACTTCAATATGGTGTGCTGGTGACATCTTTAACAAGTTTCAGTATCGGTGGTGCCATTTGCGGTCACTTCGAGCACCCAGGCTGACATGGATACCTGGTAAGGAGTGCAGCAGGATTCTGAAATAAATAGATCACTGACACATTTGAGGTCATGCCTGGGATCATGTTACCCAGTTAAGTGGCCCCAAGTCTTTACAGTGGACCCCTCCAGGTGCCTGCAGTCATCATTAGATTACTGTGCACGGTGGGACCCTCAAAACCCAGGGTACTGCTTTGCAGACCCTGCAATGCTTTGCAATTAACCTGTTAATGTCCAATGATACCTGGAGGTGCACTCTCTAAGGACCATGGAGTAATGGTAGTCCTGCAGGCCCCCTTTAAATATCCATAGATTAGTAAACCATTTTAAAGCAAAATATTCTAAGCGTACACGGTGCAGTACAAAATGTTGGGTGTTTTTGAAAAATACCAGGATGACGGTGCTGCCCTGGAATCATAAAAATCATTACCAGCTCTGCCTGAGCACTCTCTGTGGACCACAGTACAACCTCCCCCTTTGTAATGAAGATGAAGGGAGGCAGAGGTGTTTTAGTTCTAATATACCTTCTGTTCTTGGGTGACAACACTGCTCCTTCATAGATACAATCAGAGGTGTATCTACTTTAAGACAAAGTAGGCATTTGCCTTGGGTGGCACTTTCCAGGGGGAGGCAAAAAACTGGCCATCAGACATTCCGGGCATTTGCCTGGTCGGCCTAGGCGAGCTAAGGCGAACAGCGCAGCCCAGCCACAGGCAGCGGCGCGCTGTATTGACAAAATGACAGGTTATGCAAAATTTCTTAAACAGGGGCAAATTCAGATGGGGGGGGGGGGCTGAGTTTTTAGTGTTGCCTAGGGCAGCACAAAACCAAAATACACCACTGGATACAGTACGGTCAGTGAGCATTGTCAGTCTAGAACAGGAAGTGCTGTTAGGACCACCAAGTTACTGGCAGGATCACCAGGTGAAAAACTAATGCCGCCGCATCTAAGGACTGGTGAGCTGCACAATGTTAAAGTTTCTGTCCTTGGATTTGGATACGCTTCAAAGGAAACCTGCGGTGAAACAAATTCTGTTCTGAGAGATAATTGTAGTCAAAGGGGAAGAGGAGTATATAAAGTACACTATATTGCCAAAAGTATTGGGACGCCCCTCCAAATCATTGGATTCAGGTGTTCCGTGACATTTCCTGGCTACTAAATATTCCGCGGTCACCTGTTACTGGTATTATAACAAAGTGGAAGCAACTGGGAACAACAGCAACTCAGCCACGAAGTGGTAGGCCGCGTACAATGACAGAGCGGGGTCAGCGCATGCTGAAGCGCACAGTGCGCAGAAGTCGCCAACTGTCTGCAGAGTCAGTAGCTACAGACCTATTAATACTGAACCCTACGGACTAAGACTGGGATGCCATTAAAGTTCATGTGCATGTAAAGCCGTCCCAATACTTTTGGTAATATAGTGTATATAAAATATATTCAATGTATCAATTCCTTTAAATAAATGAACCAGCCAGTGCAGAAATTGCTTTTTTTAAAAATGCTTCCAGCCATGTCTCAACCCCCCAACGTGACCCTTTAAGTGAAATCGCAGTTGACGGTCACCAACTTTCAAATACAGACCGCGTCTGCCCGAAACTTCCCTGTCAGTACTGTTGCTCATTCACTCTGTCCCCGAGGAGCATTTGTTGCCATAGGAACACAGTTAACTCTCACATCACTTTATAAATGAATCTCGATTCAGGGCTCGCTGCACATTTTATCCGGTCGCTGAGCTCGAATCTGTGTCAGGGGTCTCTCAAGCTGCGAGACAGGGGAGAAGAATGAAAAAAAAAAAAAACGGAATTAAAAGATGAGATAATCCCTCAGACCCCCAGCTTTGCTTTTTTCACAGATTGGAGGACCCAGATTTATCAGATTGGAGGAATCTAGTCTCTCGGTACCGCCTAGGCAAAAGCTGGTAAGGGAAGGGTTAACGTTGGATGGCACCGCTGCCACTTAAACAAGAGGCTTACCCGATCCTGCCCAGGCAGAAGAGCAAAACACGCTCTTGTCTGGTCAGCTGTGGCCAGGGGAAACAGACGCCAAAGGAGATGTCATGAAAAAGCGGCTTGGATTAATTGGGTCCCCTTACCAGAACGCTCTCCGGAGCCTGGCCCACGCCTCTAAGCCCCCTGGAAAATGAACGCAGCCGATCAGACTCTATAGACGGCTTAAGGTCCACCGCTACGACCCACCATGGATCTCTCCTTCATGGCAGCTCAGGTAAGATATACATTTATTAGGCATCCTTGTTTTTTTTTTCATTGTATCCCAACTGTATTTTATTGGCAACATTATTACCCCCAGTGAGGATAAACAGGCAGCTGACTTGCTCCCGGTTTTGCCGAGCCTTCTTTTGGATCAACAGTTTTAGAACTCTGTTTTGGAACAGGACTTGGTAGACCCTGGTCAATTTTTTTGGCCTTATCATATATATTTGCGACTGATTTTTTTTTTTCTTCTTTTAATGAGGACTGTAAGAGAGACTATTCTAATGGTGGGAAATTAAAACCAACCAAAGGCATTAAAAAAAAAAAAAAAAAATCTCGACTATAAAAAAGAGGTCACAATGTACTTCTGACTTTGGATCCCATCCCTTGGCAATTTTCCTGGTCGCCAAGGGATGGGAATATCATGTTAAATTGTAACATGATAAGTCACACTGACAGGTCCTCTTTATGGAGACATTAGGGGTCTCTAGAACATTAGGGGTCTCTGCTTTATCAGCTTCTTCTCTCTGGCTATAGCAGCCAGATGACTGACAGGTGAATGCGGAAGTGATGTAATACACATCACTTCTGCATTCACAGCCCGGACGGAGATCAGCAAGGAGCTGATCTCCCGTCCTCCTCCTCCTGACGCCCTCCGAGCCGATCCCGGGCCGCAGACGGGGCAGCGGATCATGGGATTCAAGGTGAGAGGTCAGGGTTTGGGGGGGTAGGGGCAGGATGAACGAGCACATATAGGCGATCGGCGGGCTATGGACCAGTACTAAGAAAAGATGTCCTTGAGTTGGAAAAGGTCCAGCGGAGGGCAACCAAACTAATTAGGGGTATGGAAGACCAGAGCTACGAGACTATATAATATTATTATTATTATTATTAATTATTATATTTAATATTTGCAATCATTCTTTGATGGGTTGTAAGATTCTTTTTTTTGTTACATTTTTACAATAACAATGGAGTAGAGAATGTACAAGGGTGTGCAGCTGGCCAGAGCAACCAATTAGCTATAATTTGACATCACTTTTAAGCGATAAGAACAACAAAAGGCTGTCACTGATTGGTTGCCATAGATCACTGCACTATGCATATTGTTTTTAAAGTAACCACGTACGGTACTTTAAGATGAATAATAGGTAATTGATTTTTTTTTTAAACTGTTGCTTTCAGTTAAATGTTTCAATTGGGTTTGAGTAATGACTGCCAGCACTTTGCGGGCCCCTGAAAATAAGTTACATATTTCAAGCCCAATCGGAGGCCACGCCCGCCCACAGAAGTCTTATTGGATGATAACAGCATGGATTATGCAAAAATGGGTATGAAAGAACATTGTAAAGGAGACTAAATTTTGCGGCATTACTATTTAATGTAACACTTTAAGGCTGTAAGTGGATTCTGTTGCAAAAACAAAGCTTTGGCATGCAGCTGTGCTCAGAATAGATGATGTTTTCGGGGAGGTTTGTGGAATGTTGGACATCTAGATTAATCTATAAGTGAAATACAGAATGTTGAATAATTATCTGCAGTGTTCCAGTTGCAGGGACGTCCCTAGAGCTTATGACTCCACGCAGATTTCGGTTATAGTGTCAGAACAACTACATTCAGGGCTTGTATAAATACGGGACCTGTGGCTCGTCACCAGCAGATATGGACCTACAAGTCCCACCATGCACTCCATTGTGAGAGGTTTAGTCTGGGGCTCCTGCAAAAACGAATGACTCCCACAGAGGGTGTTAAATAATCCTGTGCGTGTTAGCTCCTGTGTGATAGCACTAAAATTAAGTGAGACAAAAATGCATTAAAATTGATTAATAATAAAATTACAATAAAAAAAATAAGTAACGGGCAGGGCCCTCCTTACCATCTTGTCGCATTGAGGAACCTGGCCTTGGGAGTATATCCCGCCATGGGTACGACCTAAAGTATCTCTACTGGGTATGTTAACTGTTAACTGGTCATGAGAAAAGAAAACTTGGTGCTGCACTTACATCATACTCCAAAGCACGTGAAATGCAACATGATTTCAAGGGGTTTTTAATTGCTTTGACTTGCTTCGGCGTTGCTCAGGTTGATGTGTGGCAGAGCTGGACCGATAAGAGTCAGGATCATGTACAGTATGTGTAATCCTTTATGGCAGATAACCTTTAGTAAAAGCACAAAAGAGACCTGGTTATGGTCCTAGACTGCTGCCTCTCTGATCACAGAGGATGAGTCATTCATCAGATAATCTGTTCCTGAGTATGGGGTTAGGAGCACCTAATGGTCGTCTAGCTTTATGCTTCCTATAGAATGTTTATTGATTAAGAACATCGCATACAGCCAACGCATTTTGGAGAAGAAGCATCCCTTTGTTCAGGGCTTAAGCGTATGGTTCGTACATAAAACCAGATGAAATTCACTAGAAGGTCAGTTTTAGGGCTAAATTAAACCGATATGTCAGCCTACATGGAGATACGTGTAGCCAACTAGTGGCCTTTGCATGTCTCCTATTTATTATAACCAGGAAAGTAGGGATGAGCCTTGGGTTGACCATGAGTTTGACCCCAACCCAAGCTGTTTGTAGTTTGCTAAATGGACAAATGATTGGCTAGTTTGCCTGCCCACCAATGAACCCAATGACGCTGGGCGGCCCACACAGTTTTGATGGTTTACTGGTGGCTAAGCTGCACAGCGTTGTTGGTTGCTAGGACGCTGACGACACCACAGGGTCGTTGGTTGTTATGGTTTACCCGTCTGGGTCCTAGCAACTAATGATTCTGTGCGGCCCACACAGTTTTGTTGGATTACTGGTGGTTAAGCTGCACAGCGTCATTGGCTGCTAAGATGTTGGCGACCCCACAGGGTCATTGGTTGGTATGGTGTACCCGCCTGGGTCCTAGCAACTAATGATGCTGTGCGGCCCAGCCTCTAGCATCCTAGCAACCAATGATTCTATGTGAGTCACACAACATCATTGGTAGCTAGAACACAGATGGCACTGGATTCAGTTGGCTTGAACATTCGCCAAACCCAGATTTCTGGCTGGGTTGAGCCAACATCCAAGTGAACCAAACCCAGGCCGATTTCGCTCACCACTTGTCCGACCACCCACCACAGAGAAGTGGTTTCATGCTTCCTGAACACTAAAGAGTCATCTGACTCCTCAAAAACTGTTCATTCCGGGTCGTTTACTCTCCACTAGCTATGACAATTGGAACAAACTTAGGAAGAATATTGAATGATGTCATAAAGGACAGACTGACCTCCTCAGTACCAATTCTGGTGCCAGTCATTTTGAATTACCCCAATGCAGCTGCAGAACAACTCTCCACTATGCTATGGAGAAGAGGAGAGACGGAGGTGTTCTGTAGCCCTAACACAACTTTTGCCCTAGTGTGAGGACGCAGCTGCTCCATAGATACAGTTTAGTAAGTTAGCTCTCTAATCCTAGGACACGAAGTGTGTTACTGGCCGGATCACAAGGTGAGGATAATAGAAAAAAAGCTTGACAAATTATTATTATACAGGATTTATATAGCGCCAACAGTTTGTACAGCCTTTTACAATATTAGGGGACATTACAGTTACAATATAAGTCAAGACAAGATGGTAAGGAGGGCCCTGCCTGTGAGAGCTTACAATCTAAAAGGGAGGAGGGGCAAGATATACAACAGGTGGTAGCTAGCTGTGTGGGGATGAATTGTTTGAGAACATGATGGTTGAGCGGTTAGGTTGAGGTGGGATAGGCTTCCCTGAAGTTGGGAGGGGTGGGGGATGGAAGCCAGTGGAGGGATTGACTGGGAGCAGCAGAGGGATGGAAGCCAGTGGAGGGATTGGCACAGGGGGGTTGCAGAAACTGAGCAGTTGATTAGGTGGATGAGTCTGGCAGCAGCATTCATAATAGACTGAAATGAAAACTAAAGCAGCCACCACATCTAAGGACTGATAAGCTGCAATATATTAAATTTTTATACTTGGGTTTATAATACTTTAATATCAATTCTCTCTGTCATCTCAAATTGTAACTTTAATATTGAAACAAATGGTTTGTGGATTCGGATATAAGCCTTGCTTCCAATAGATTGTTTTTGATAAGGTCTTTCTGAAATAAGATATTTAAAGGAACGTGCGCATTGGTAACTTCGGTGCCATGAACAGGTGGCATCACAGTAAATTAACCCCTTATGGACCTTGGGCATGTGAGGTATGCAAAACAAACAGCAAAAATCTCCATCTAAGTACTTTGGCCGTAACTCATACGCCCAAATCTTCCTCATTTGACATTATATGCAGCAAAATCACTGGGACCGGCTGTTCTGCAAATAATGGGGAGGAATACATACAAACGGGAGCAGACAAAATCTGGAGCAGTTGCCCACAGCAACCAATCAGCTTCTCTCTTTTATTTTGAAAGCTAGAGTAGCCATAGGCTCCTTCTGCCATCAATCAAAGACAGAAGGGGAGTGGCCTGCCACAGGGCTGTGTGTGTCTATGAACGTAGAGAGCCACTGCGTGCACGGGTGCCTCCATTAGCTGATGGAGGCACCTGTGCAGGGGTCGGGGGGAAGAGTGCTGCAGGGACCCACTCTTGAACAAGCAAATACCCGCACCCCGACCCACTGATACTCACCATTACAGCGGTCCCCTGCTGTTCCAATGCTTCATTGCAGTCCTCAATATTACCAAGCTCTTTAGGGTATGAAGAAGCATGTGACTTCCTCCACTTCCTCCCAGAATGCAGTGCTCAAGCATGGAAATGGAGCAATAAGAGCACAAATCCTGAAGGTGTGAATGGTGTGGGGACACCTCGTGTCTGTGGGGTACAATTGGTAAAAATAGAAATAAAAGGTAAAAAATAAATTCAATGTAAATTAAAAGATTAAAAGTGGGGACTTATTTTAGGTGTCAGAGATCCGGCAAGGGGGGCCCCAAGGAGATTCTGGCGATGCAAGGAGTATTGTGAGGAGGTGTTCAGTATATGATGGTCTCCAGATGAGGACTTGGGGCAAGGCAGGGCAGGTCCTAGGGTTTGGCCATGACGGCTGGAATGGAAGCCATCGGGTGTGTTAATGAACCCAGGGATAGAAGAATGAAGTGAAGACCAGATATGAACTGAAGGCTGTGTGTGCCGGGGGAGCGGCTGCCTCTGATCTTAGCCGCTGTGTTTTGGGAAGTGGTGAAGTGAAGGTGGCAGAGGGCTGGAGAAGGACGTGCACGGGGCAGTGATGAGGGAGCAGAAACAGGAACCATACCGCACTCCTTACCGGGATTCCCACTTGATGAAGATGGGTGCTCGAAATGACTGCGGATGGCACCGCCACACATGAACAGTAGAAAAATGTCACCAGCACACCATGAATTGAAAAAGCAAAATATTTTATTGCCAATAGCTGTATCTCATTGGCATGTGATGAGGGAGCAACACGTTTTCGAGGCGATCCTCTTTCTCAAGCTTGAAAAGAAAAGTGAGTGACATTGGCGGGAGATTCGCCGGGGTTAAAAAAAATTGTGATCTATATTGCAAAAGGAGATTAGCAGCACCGGTATGTAACAAAAGATAAGGCGAAAACTAGAATTTCTTGCATTGAATACTCCCTGGCAATCCCGCGATTAGGGATGCTTCTTGTTAGAGGGTGACAACACTCTATCCCTGTCTCCCAATTGAGCTCTTGGGTTGTCACACAGGTTTCCGATGGAGACTACAAGGAGACCAGTTAGAGTTACAGGGCATTTCATAGGAAGTCATGTGACCTGCATAAATCTGGCTGCTACTGACAAATCGCAGACCCATTGTTCTCCTATCAGCTGCATCCATCAGCAGCTTCAGATCAGCAGTGGATAGTGGAAGCGCAGGCAGACATCAGAGGCTGTGGTTTGTCAGCAGTAATGCAGCGATGGGATCCTATCTGTAATCTCCAAAGGCTGGGAAAGGCTCAGATCATAGAGATGATCCCCATCGATGCGACTACCTGTGATGGCGGCTGTCAGATTGGGAGCGCGGCCATGTGAATTTTTGATGCGCTCCAGACGGCTTGACATTTCAAAGAGGAGAGAGAACTGTGCAGAGGAGCAACATGAAAGAGAATGGAGATCAATGCTCTCTGTACAGGTGAGAGAACAAAGACCCGAAGTGCAGCCTCGACGCTGCTGGGAGGGGGGGGG
>NW_017306953.1:587506-593590 GCF_000935625.1 Nanorana parkeri | reverse complement strand
GGGGGGGGGGGGGGGGGGGGCTGCAAATCCCAGCATGCTGGAAGAACTTAGCTGGACCATATTAATGTGACTTCAGAGCCATTATCAGAAGAAAACAAAAATAAAGATTTATAGAGTCCAACACTGCAGACACGTCTAGATGTTCCATTCTCAATTCACCGCAAACAGCATAGTGTACAGTATTGATGTGGAGTTCAGACAGAGCCCCGCCTCATTTTCTGGCTGGAGGACATCCAGCATCATCTAGTGCTTTCTTCCCCAGCCTGACTGTCCCTGGCCTTCCCCTTTCATTCATTGGATATCAGTTCTTAAGTGGAGGCTCAGCATCACATGTGGGTGTTACCTAGGGCGGTCTGCATACAAATACAGCCTAGGAACGCCCACTCCTCCAGACTGACACCTGCCCTTTGATGAATTTCGATATTTGCATAACTCCTCCCAAGAGCCAGCCCACTGCTTGCATCAGGACTGAGGGCTCTTGAGTGGAGTACTGAGGCAGGGTGCTGTCATGATTTCAAAAAGCAATGTATAGCACCCTGCCAGCCCCTCCCACCAGCCATGACCTGCCCACATTGCATAGTGAAGCACAGACAACAGGCGATGACATCATTGGGTATGCAATGAAAATGGAAAGGTTTTATTTCATAATGTCATTAGCATGTTGATGAGGTTGGAGGGAGGAAGCAAGGAAGGCAGAATATAATCAGATTTAACTTCAGTGTAAACATTTCCCTATGTCAAAAAACCCCCCCAGCTGACTTATTTCCTGCCAACAGCTGAAGCCTCGTCGGGTATTAGCAGATCTTATGTGCCTGGAATGGTTGGGAATCATTTGCATACTCCAAGCTCAACCCAAGCCCGGAGAGCACAATAAATTGGTACACCAACATGAGAGGGGATTTACTCCGCTATTGCATTGCAGCCTATACAAAGACAATGAGATCGAATTCTAGTTCTTCTTAAAGTGCCCCTGTCATATAAGGAAAATAATACACAGAATGTTCTCTAGAATAGAAGAGCTTTAAGAGCATTTATAATTACCTCTCTGACGGCCTCGATCGCCAACCTTCTCTCTGGGTCAGCACTGAAACCTTGATAGGACTCTTCTACATTCAACACTTCTTGGAGTTGCAGGTGCCTTATTCCCCCCCACCACGTATCGTGGTTCCATCCCCAGGCCCCTATGTCACTGCAAGATTTTCTTTTATTACTAATTTGTCAGGTTTCTTTAACTGACATCATATGTAGATTGACTGGCATTCCTGAAGATGATTGAAACAGAGTATACAAAATGCTACATTATATATCTATCTCCCTCTGATCAATGCTTATAAACAATGTTACTTTGTATCTCTATCTCCTTCTGATCAATGTTTATATACAATGTTACTTTGTATCTCTCTATCTCGCTCTGATCAATGTGTATAAACAATATTACTTTGTTTTGGCATCCGTTATTACAACTGTTGTATTTACACAGCAAATGCTGTCATTTTGACAGTCGTGAATTGCCTCTAAGAGCAGGTTGGGGTATGGCAGCGGGGGCAGAAGGACAGGGCGTACTACATATGCCCCGTGTACTTCCATTAAGTTTATTGGGGCGTGTATAACATACCCAGTGCCCACAACTTTTTAAACAATATCCTGCTTGTTTGTTTTTGTTCTTCCTTAAATTTCCTGTCCCTTTGAATGGAATGACTTCTCTCCGTAGATCAGGTTCTGCGCAATTTCATTTTGCGGTTATTTAAGCCCTGCTGGCGCTGAGTGTGCCCAGTATGTCCCAATGTGCATCCGGCCGCAGGGCAGAGAGAAGTGTGTCAGCAGCAGTGCCGAGAGATAAAGTGACGAGGATTTAGACCGTCAGCTCCTAATCACACAAATAAATGATCTGAGCCAGCGCTGGCTGTTCAGGCGACCAGAACAGACGATAATGGAGAGCTGAACCTACTGCAGAGGAGAAATCAGAACAGAGACGTTTCACAGGACAGCATAGTGGGTAGCAGTCTTGCATCTGCAGCGCTGTGGTCCCGGGTTCATTTCTTAACAGGGAAACGGCCTGCATGGTTGTGCGGGTCCATCAGCTGGTCTGGATGATTATGGTTGGAGTGGGAAAGGTTGCATGTCTATGGGTACTGTGGGATGAACAGCAGGGAGCCCCAAAATACTCTATGTGATGATTCCTTACTCTACAACACCCACTAAAACTGAGGGGCTGATTTACAAATCTTCCGCCCGGGATATAAGTGGGTGAATGCTGTTTGCACGGCACTACTGCCACTAGATGGCACCGATGAGCATAGAGAGCTTCCCTTACCTCTTCTCTGTGTGTTCCCTGCGTGTCCCTATTGAATAATTTTCTTACTTCCTGTCTGTGTGTCCCTGCTGAAGATTTCAGTCACTTCCTGTCTGTGTGTTCTGTGTGTGATATAGTGGCCGGTGGTTGATGACCAGGCATCCAACACACATTCAGTAGACTCTTTGGCAGTGGCAACTCATAAAGATTGAACCATTAGGGATAGGCACCACACCCCTAAGTAGAAATGTATACAAAAAAGATAGAGAGAAGCGGGGCTTTAAAAGTGTCCAAACCATACGAAATGTCCATCAAACATGCATGGTTTTGTATAAAAATATATTTTAATACATAAAGATAATTTGAAGACTTGATTACATTTAAAATGTCATTGACATGATACAGTGTTTAATTAAAATCAAACTACCTCCCTTTGGTGCCCATACATGTGTAAATATATTTATATATCATAGACTCCTTTCAAGTCCTAAATCCTGTAATAATTGTATAATCCACTGTGGGCCCAATCTCTGATGCGTTTCGCAACTGTATGTGCTTCCTCAGGGAGGTTGGAGGTATTCTAAAACATTGTATGAGAATAAGATGCATCATTGCATCTTTGGCAGTGACAGACAGGTAAGTGGTACTGCCGCATAGCCAATGTTCCATTAAACTGAAACTATTGTATATGATACAAAATAGCAAATTCCTAAAGATTTAGAAACTGCAATTAACTGTCACTGTTAAGCCCTCATTCACACGAGAAACGGCCGGCACGTGCAGCTCCGTGATGCATGCATGGCCGTATCGGACATCTCCCGGGAAGGACAGGTGCTGTGTGTGATTAGCACGTAGCCCCCGTCCTTCTCTATGGGAGTACGCGGCCGTACTCACCTCAAGTGCAGGTCCGTACGGGTGCGTGTGTTCCGGCTCGGACACAGACAGGATCCATCCTGTCAGAGAACGAGTATGCTCACCCGTACGGACATGCGGGGCGGGTGAGTGTAGAGCGGCGTACAGCCACATACTCCCATAGAGAAGGACGGGGGCTGCGTACTGATCACACACAGCACCTGTCCTTCCTGGGAGCTGCCCAATATGGCCGTGCACGCAGCAAGGAGCTGTACGTGCGGGGCGATTCTAGTGTGAATGAGGCCATAGGCCTGGTTCACACCTGGGCGTTTTGTAGCGCGTTCGAACGCTCTGCAAAACGCTCAAACACCGAAATCCCATTATTTCCTATGGGTATGATTCACACCTGGGCGTATTACAGGCTGTATGAACGCGCTACAAAACGTCCTACGCCCAAAGAAGTACAGGAGCTTCTTTGGGGCGTTTTTGTCACGCGTTTCCATAGGGGTACAGCCAAGTAGCCCTCGGAAACACGCGTTTTTCACGTGTTTTTTTAACCACGAATCGCCAAACACGCATATTCTATATGCCTAGGTGTGAACCCAGCCTTACTCTGCTAACATTCATTCATTTAATTACAAATTGATCACATTACTTCTCTTGCTGACCGTGGTAATCAATGGCAATCGTGTACCAGCAATTCATTCCTATTACCGCCTAATACATTAAAGCGGAAGTTGAATCTGCTTATATTTTGGTTTCCTTGGTTCCCCCTCCCCGTCATCAACATGCTAATGAAATTCGAAATTAGAATCTTCTTGTTACCTTATTTTTGTCCCAGTGATGTCATCCCTATCCAATGCGGGCAGATCATGGCTGGAGGGAGGGGCCGGCAGGGTGCTATTTAAAATTTCCTGAAAACATCACAGCACCCCGCCTCACTACTCCTCTGAAGAGCCCTCAGCCCCGATGCAAGCAGTAGGCCGGCTCTTGGGAGGAGTTATGCAAATATAAAAATGCCTTCATGGGCTGGTGTCAGTCTGGAGGAATGGGCGTTCCTAGGCAAGCTGTATTTACATGCAGACCATCCTAGGTAATGCCCACTGAGCCGCCTCCGTGATTGAAAGGACTGAAGTCCAATGAATGAAAGGGGCGGGGCCAGGGACGGTCAGGCTGGACTGGAAGGAGTTAGATGATGCTGCCAGACCCTCCAAGAGCGGCGGACGCTTTTATTCCCCCCGATGTGCACTGCGGTCCCATTCTGTGATCCCTACATCACCTCTAAGTCCTCCCGGACACTCCTAGAGAAGTTCAAGGCTGATGGAGACTGCAGAGCTGCATCGGAGGAAAACATTTTGGTGAACTGCATTGGAGTCGATGGGGAGGCCAAAATTAAAGCCCAGTTAAAATTCGCTAGATATATATTTCTGGTGCAACAAAACTAGAGGTGCGCACATCACCTTCACACTTATTACAGTTCATTTTCCTCAGACAGCAGCCACAGCCTGAGTAGAAAAGCCCATCTCCTGCCAGCATGCTGAAGAGAAGTACCCTTTATCCCGGTGTAGAAGCAGTGGTCTCTCTGCAGAAGTCTGACACTCCCCCATCTGAGCCAGCACTAGAGCTCTTCAATCAGCAAAACTCATGCTCCCTGCTGATTGGAGAGCTCTGGCTCTGACTCAACAGGGGTGTGTTATCAACCTCTGCCGACAGACCACTGCTTCCCTGCAAGTGAGCTTAGGTCCTTCTCAGCAGCATGCTGCTGGCAAGGGACAGGCTTCTCTACTCAGGCTGTGGCTGCTTTCTGAGGAAAATGAACTGTAGGACTTTGCACACCTTTTTTTTGGTGCACCCGGAGTATTTAAGTTCAACTGTACTTGGCTCCCCCCTCGCCGCAAGGGTTAAGTACTTGTTAGGGGGTTAAAATAAAGCAGATATACTCACCCGATTCTTAGTCCCACGGCGGTCGGCACTCACCGCCGCACCCTCTCGGCTATGGTAGGTCCCACAACACCCTCAGATCTAACGCAGGTGAATGGACTGCATTAGATGTGATGACATCACGGGTCCTTAGACCACCGGGGGGAAAAGGAGGCTGCAGGGACTTGACTAGTATTCTGGTGGGCTGGGGGCGTCCCGAGGCCGGGTGTCCCCCAGAGCGGGTACTGGGTGACACCCAGGGCTGGATTTACTCTCTCTGCTGCCCCAAGGTCAGGTTCCTCCAAAGCGCTAGGCCAGGTTCCTCAATGCGCCCCTCCTACCCGCCAAACCCTACCCATGGAGAATAGCAGACCTGCAGGAGATATACATCGCCAAGATCACTTGTACAAAACAAGCGGTGGCTTCCCCGCTGTATCTTTAGCTCTGCTTGCCCAAAGGCGGGCTAAATGTAGAAAACTACCCGCCCGCCGACCGGAACTGCATGTCCCGGGCATCGGGAGGTAGAAATTCGACGCCATTGGTGCCCCTCTACTCCCTGCTGCCTTGTGGGAAATCCGGCCCTGGTGACACTCCTCCATGCCCATCCTGGTGATACCTGCCGGCGGCCATCTTGGTAATGGATGCCGGCAGCGAGAGGAGGGGATGTTCACCCTGCGGGATGAGGTACCCCGCCGGGTCCCCATCTCTCTCCTCCAACTGCCGGGCTCCCGGTCCATGACCGAGTGCCCAACTTTTCAGAGGGGGGTGACACCAAAATGACTGTCAGTTATTTTGGTGTCATCCCCCCAATGGTGTCACCTGGGTGCGGGCCACACCCCCCGTAGTGACGCCACTGCTGGCGGGACTGAGGACCAGGTGAGTATATCTGCTTTATTTTGACTCCTCTAACAAAGCAATCACTTAACCCTTGCAGGGCAGGGGCAGGCCCACTGCCAGGGCAACTTTTAAATTCCTGGGGTTCTTCTTAGCTTTTGAGGATTGGGAGTGGAGGGGGGGGG
>NW_017306953.1:584150-584746 GCF_000935625.1 Nanorana parkeri | reverse complement strand
CAGACCTGCAGGAGATATACATCGCCAAGATCACTTGTACAAAACAAGCGGTGGCTTCCCCGCTGTATCTTTAGCTCTGCTTGCCCAAAGGCGGGCTAAATGTAGAAAACTACCCGCCCGCCGACCGGAACTGCATGTCCCGGGCATCGGGAGGTAGAAATTCGACGCCATTGGTGCCCCTCTACTCCCTGCTGCCTTGTGGGAAATCCGGCCCTGGTGACACTCCTCCATGCCCATCCTGGTGATACCTGCCGGCGGCCATCTTGGTAATGGATGCCGGCAGCGAGAGGAGGGGATGTTCACCCTGCGGGATGAGGTACCCCGCCGGGTCCCCATCTCTCTCCTCCAACTGCCGGGCTCCCGGTCCATGACCGAGTGCCCAACTTTTCAGAGGGGGGTGACACCAAAATGACTGTCAGTTATTTTGGTGTCATCCCCCCAATGGTGTCACCTGGGTGCGGGCCACACCCCCCGTAGTGACGCCACTGCTGGCGGGACTGAGGACCAGGTGAGTATATCTGCTTTATTTTGACTCCTCTAACAAAGCAATCACTTAACCCTTGCAGGGCAGGGGCAGGCCCACTGCAAGGGCAACT
>NW_017306953.1:583922-584131 GCF_000935625.1 Nanorana parkeri | reverse complement strand
GGTGTAAATTATGCGACTGGCTGCACAGAATTACAAATATAAAAAATAATAAATGGATAAAGTAATATGTATTTACATCTTTTATCTGTATTTAGTTGTTTGGCTGAAGTCCCGCTTCAAGCTGGAGACTTTTACATGTATATTAAAAAAATAAAACGTTTTAAAAAGATCAAAGATCCCCTTCAGCTATGGGGGAGGGGGACGGGGTC
>NW_017306953.1:580142-583899 GCF_000935625.1 Nanorana parkeri | reverse complement strand
GAGGGGGTTCTTACAAAAAGCAGATCACCTTTCCGAAATTTAGCTTCATTCCGACTTCAAATGCATAACCAGCCATCTGTTTTATTCGATTAAACTCACGTTACCACTCCTCGCCGGAACCCTGCGGAGTCCCCGCACTGATTTAATGCAATGTGAAAAGATCCTCGGAGCCTCCATACATAATTCAGAGCGTTTTCTACCAACGCACTCCACGCTCGTGCATTATATTCCGCTCAGCCATATCCTGCGGATACGCGGAAAAAAGGATGAAGCTGGAGGATAAGGAGTGAAATTAGGGCAACCAGCAAGGTATTGATGAAGCCAGCCAATAGGAGGAGAGCTTTAAAGGAGAACTATGAGGGGGGGTGCTTGTCACTCACCTCATAGTTCTAGCCGACCTGTGACAATGAGACGGTCACAGGTCGGCTCAGTAGATCGGGAGGTGAGAGAACACATACCGGCGTTCGCTCACCTCTCAATCCTGTCACGGCACTCTGGCGTGACAGGGGGAGGGGCTGGATTCCCCCCTCCCCGCTCCGATCCGCCAGCGCTGACTGGCGGAACGGATGGGGGAGGGGGTGGGTACAGCTGGCTCTGCCTCTAGATAGGCAGAGCCAGCTGTCAGTTACGCAGCTGGGCGGATTCCGGCACAATTGTCGGGATCCGCTTCAGCTGCGGCGTCTCATTATACCGCGAGCTGCAGCTCCCGGTATACTGAGCCTAGGGTGACGGGAGGACGCTAGTTTGTGTCCTCCCGTTACCCTAAGGAGAACTATGGGGAAAAGCCCTGACCCCATACTGTAGTTCTCCTTTAAAGACTCTGGGGGGTGATCTTGTCAGGGATTGGTTGAAGTCAAACCCAAGTTTAGTGGCGAGTGAACAATCCACGTTCAGCAATATCTATGACAAAGACTGCTCAGCAGACTGTCAGTCATTTTGGTGTCACCCCCTCTAATGGTGTCACCCGGTGCGGGCCACACCCCCTGCACCTCCCGCACCCCCCTTGTGACGCCACTGTTGGGCATACATAGCACATGTAAGGTACAAGACTGGTTACAACTCCTGTTATAACATCAGCATTATAATATAAATAAATACAATTTTTTCGGGATTGATTATGATTATCAGGAGGTCGGGCGGCGGATGGTGACCCGTCGCCCGGCTTCCTGACTGCCTGTGAAGCCGGTATCCTAGCAAAAGAACACCGGCTTCACTTGCCGAGGTGCCGTCCGGCTTCCTGATTGGTCAGGAAGCCAAGCTACCTAGCAACAAGTGAAGCCGGCTTCCTAGCTCATCAGGGAGGCGGGTCATGACATGCCGACTTGCTTCCTTATTGGTTAGGAAGCCGGCTTCACTTGTTGCTGGGCAGAGTGGCTTCCTGACCAATCAGGAAGCCGGGATGCAAGTCATGATGTGCTGCCCGGCTTCCTGATTGCCTGGGAAGCCGGTGTCCTAGTGAAAGAACACCGGCTTCACTTGCCGAGGCTGACTGGCTTCCTGACCAATCAAGTCGGGCGGTAAGTCATGAGGTGCCGCCCGGCTTCCTGATTGGTCAGGAAGCCAGGCTGCCTAGCAACAAGTGAAGCAAGCTTCCTAACCAATCAGGGAGTTGGGAGGCGGGTCATGGCGTGCTGCCTTGTTTCCTGATTAGGTAGGAAGCCGGCTTCACTTGTTGCTGGGCAGAGTGGCTTCCTGACCAATCAGGAAGCCAGGATGCGAGTCATGAGATGCCACCCGGCTTTCTGATTGGCTAAGAAGCCAGGCTGTCTAGGAACAAGTGAAGCTGGCTTCCTAGCCAATCAGGAAGCCGTGCAGCAAGTCATTACCCACCTTCCAGCTTCCTGATTGGCTAGGAAGCCGGCTTTACTTGTTGCTGGGCAGAGCAGCTTCCTGACCAATTACAAAGCCGGGAGGCAGGTCATTATGTGTTGACCAGCTTCCTGATTCGTTAGGAAGCCAGGCTGCCTAGCAACAAGTGAAGCCAGCACCAAACACGACAAACAAACTCATGCACCTTTTTAAGCTTTGAGCATTTTAAGCATGTTTGTTGTTTGTTTTTGCACGTGTCTTCCTTGGCACCCTTAACAATGGCTGACACCGCATTACTGACGCGTTTCGTACGCACATGTAAAATCCCAGGATTTTGCGTGCGTTCATGCGCTATATCTCTTTGCATGCGGTTTAAGGC
Organism: Nanorana parkeri; assembly: GCF_000935625.1. NCBI lineage: Eukaryota > Metazoa > Chordata > Amphibia > Anura > Dicroglossidae > Nanorana > Nanorana parkeri. The sequence goes on along the minus strand of NW_017306953.1, from coordinate 581,711 downwards.
TGGACCGGAAAGGTACAATTTTTGTGACTTTAACACAGCTGCAGCTTTAAACTATTTTAGGGGTCCTGGCCCTTTAAGAAACGGGCAGAACATTCAGCGCGGATCGGGAACGTTCGCTGTAAATGAATAATCTGCAGATTATTAGCGGAGAAGCCGTGCTCTCTGGTTTCTGTTTTTTTCCCCGGGAGAAAAGAAGATAAAAAAGGCGAAACGACGCTAGCACCCGAGCATCGCACATCGCGCAGCGCCCCGGCCCCGCCGCGGACTCAATCAGGATGCTATAGCGGTACGATGGGTCACGTGCGAGGCGCTGCCGTTACCCAACGCGATTGGGAGGCCAGAGTGCAGCCAGAGTGCTCCGGATGCTTTGGAAGCAGGCCGGGCTAATGAGGGGGGACGTACCAGACGTCATTATCGGCCTCCGCCGGCGCCGATGATCTATGGATACGCGCTCGGCGGGGCTCGGAGAGGACTCGCCGCTCTATATCACTGGAATATATACACATGCGCTTCACCTTATTGTGCTCATTTATATCGCAATGAGACTTTTTCCATCAGGGAATGATGAACCGATTACATCACACGGAAGGGCTCACGGTGCCATATTCCTATATGATTAACACATCAGACCAGTGAAACGCTTTGCGCGGCGTGCAGCTCGGCGATGCGAGAAGCTGACAACGCACTTCAAATATCAACATGCCATAAAATTGCCAACTTGCGCAGAAAATGTATCGCTGGGAGAGACGATCGCTTTCCCCGTAAAACGTTTCCCAGGAAACCTTAAAGTGGAACTCCACCCGGCTGCATTTGTCTCTTTGAGGAGCATTCATTCACCATAATACCATGTCACAAGCTACACGCCTGTCTGTGGAAACAATGTACGTTCATGGTGGTCGCAGTGTCTCTGTGTCTGGTGACAACAAGGATTTTGCTCCTTTTTTCTTAGGAGATCATGGCTGACCAGAACTGAAAAAAAAGCTTGGCGCCCTCTTGCCCTCGGCTTTCCCACCACTAGAGGGAGCCAAGGAGCATAAAAATGTTCTGTGCTCCTCGGCTCCATCTAGTGGTGTGAATGCCGTGCAAATTGCTTTTTCCCAGGTTTTGGCTCAGCAGAAGATCCGGCTCCTATGTGATTAAAAAATGTATATTGTTGCTGTAAAAAACGTCACCAGGGGGGATGCGGGGGTTGGGGGGTGGTGCGGGTTGACACCATCAAAGGGAGCGACACCAAAATGACTCACAGTCACCCCCTCTGAAATGTCAGCACTCGGTCATGGACCGAGAGCCCGAGGAGGAGGAGGGGACCCGGCGACATACCTTATTATGAACATCCTCTCCTCTCTCTGCCGGCGTCCATCACCGAGATGGCTGCTGGCAGTTAATTGCGTGCGCGTGATGGCATCCCGGCAGGTGACAACCGGCAGCCGCTCTGGGTATTTTGTGACATGTCAGGAATTGACTCACAGTGACTGGGAAAAATACTGAAAGGTCTCCTTTAATACAAACATTTTAGTTTTTTTCTTTTAGGCAGTGATGTTAACTACTGAGCAGGATGGATGGATGGAT
>NW_017306953.1:575016-580077 GCF_000935625.1 Nanorana parkeri | reverse complement strand
GGGGGCATGGATGGGTGGATTTAAGCATAGGGGATAGGATGAATGGATGGTGGGTGAGGAATGGATGGATGGATTTATGGTGGGATGGATGGATGGAAGAATTGATGGCAGAATGGATGGATGGGCAAATGGATGGATGGATGGGGAATGAATGGGGGGATGGATGGATGGACAGATGGATGTATGATCGTTCAGAACAGTCTATTGTAATCTATTGCTCATACCTTTGATGCTATGATTGGTTGATTGGTCCAATGGTGATTCTATGGACAGACTTGTGATTGGCTCAGTCTGATCATTTGGTATCTCAGCACAGAGTAGTGACTGAAGCTGTAGATTGTAGATTGTGGATCTTTGTGGGTTATTTGATTCCATGTGATCCTATTATTCAGTGTAGAGGTGACAGATAAACTCCTCCGTCTCATGTGTACGTCCAGCTCCGCTCCGCATTGTTATTAAGAACAAAGTAAAATTTTGCTGGTCGGACGACCTTCACACGACCCTGAAATGACCGCTCAGTTCGGATCCCTTTGCTTCCTATATCTACTGAGATCGCTGAAGCTGCCGTACAGCTCCGGTGCTTCGAACATGTCGTGGTTCTTTGGAAGAATAGAGGGAGTGATCCCCATAATAAAGAACTTAATTTGAATCATTGATCTCCGCTCCGCTCCAGGCTATTGTTTTTTTTTCCACCCGAGATTGGATTCTGTAGCCGGTCTTCTGCTCTGGGATCCGTGAATAACCCGCACACCATAAAACATCCGCTGACACCTATTACAGAGCAATTTGTAGACATTCAGCTGTGTGAAGGAAGTTCTCTACACAGTTCAAATGACCATTTATTACACTGACCCTCAGGTCACACTCCTTCATTTCATAAGACACCCTGTACTGAAGAACTTGTCACAGCGTGAAAATGTTCCAGAGTGACCCAGCAAGAGCCTGCTATCTGCCAGCAAGGAAAGAACATGGCAGTGATTATCTCCATATTTTTAATATTATTATTTACCCACCATCCCTGTGCTGAGTTCCCGGGTCTGTACACCTGCTGTGCCCATGATGAGGGGCTCCCGCCATCCCTGTGCTGAGTTCCTGGGTCTGTACACCCGCTGTGCCTATTATGAGGGGCTCCCGCCATCCCTGTGCTGAGTTCCCGGGTCTGTACACCCGATGTGCCCATTTAGTTAATTGAAAGTTCATTGAAAAAAATCTTACAAACAGCAACAACGTTTATACAATAAATCCATAAAAAACAATAAATAAATTATACATATTTACAAATAAATCAATATTATTATACAAAACTAAAAAACAATAACAGAATACTTTGTACGAATAGATAAAGGGAAACAAACATGATAAACCCCACTAGAGAGCCAGAATAAGGAACATCACCATCACCATGCATGGAGCCTTTTGTCACAAATATATTTTATCCGAAAATCTAGGGGAGTGAAAGAAAAGCCGCACACTCCGAGATCATCAGGCAGCAGCCACAGAGTCCTGATATTCCTCCACGCCTTAATCCACGATGGAGATAAACAGCCAAAAAAAAGTCTACATTCACACCTCCCAACTATCACTGATTTGGAACTAAGCCCCTCTGTCAGTGGCGTCTCCGCCGGGTGACTGTCCCCTCCTCTCTCAGAATACTGCCGCGTGGGCGCGATGACGTCATCGCGCATGCGCAGTGACGTCTGGGCGGGGTGACACTCGGTTACGGCTCCGGGTGTCACCCAGCCTTGGGACGCCCCTGTCCTCTGTCCCTCTTTCCTCCTCGGCTGTCCCTCAGTTTGGTCTGATGTATAGATATCTATGAAAAAGATACTCTGTAACTACCAAATTGTTATTCTGCACTGAAACCTTCATCTTATCTCTTCTCTTCATTATCTTGTTTGCTATGTTGAAAAAGCCATTATAAAGGTAACGTATAGGTGAGAAAAAAACAAAAACAGTTATGGGTTTAACCCCTTCATTTCTGGCATGGAATTTCTTACAAGAGGGGGTGTGACAGGGGGTGTGCCCATTGCCTAAATACATTTTGCTGGAAGTTGTTCCCCTTTCTCATCTCAGAATGTTAGGAGGTATGTACATTGTTTCAATTGGTGTTGCAGCACTTGGTTTAACATGAATCAGTTTCACTTTAACTTTACTCAAAGGCGTAACTAGAACCCTTAGGGCCCCATGGCAAGAAACCATGAAGGGCCCCCCCTCCCCCCTTTTGTATGTTGCACGATATTAGCGCAACTCTTTATCAAATCCAAAAGTTAAAGGAGAACTATGAGGCGAGTGAAAATCACTCAGCCTCATAGTTCTAGCCGACCTGTGACAATGAAACTGTCACACGTCGGCTCAATAGATCGGGAGGTGAGCGAATACATACCGTCGCTCGCTCACTTCTCGATCATGTCACTGCAGAGAGCTGTGACCGTCACTCACGGCTCCCTGCAGGAAGGACAGGTGCTCCTTCTCTATTGGAGTACGCCACCCTATGCTCACCCACCCTGCACATCAGTGCGGGTGCGGATGTCCATACTCGTACGCTGACAGGATGGATCCTGCCTGCGTCCGAGCCGGGACACCCGCACCCCTACGGACGTGCACTTGGGGTGAGCGTAGGGGGGTGTACAGCCGTGTACTCCCATAGAGAAGGACGGGGGCTGCGTACTAATCACACGCAGCACCTGTCCTTCCCGGGAGCTGCCCGATACGCCCGTGCACGCAGCACGGAGCTGCACGTTGCCGGCCTTTTCTCGTGTCAATGAGGCCTAAACGAAGAATCTGTAGATAACGTCCAAGAGTTTTGATTGACTTTTCTTTTTCCTCCTCCAGCTCCCCGTCATGGGAGGGGCCTTCATGGATTCTCCCAACGACGAATTCGGAACAGAGTATTCCTTATTCAACTCCTCCGCCAATGTCCACGCGGCTTCCATCGCCCAGAGCCCCCCGGAAGAACCCGCGCGCTCCTCCAACGACGCCATCTTGCTATGGATTGCCATCATCGCCACCATCGGGAACATTGTGGTCGTTGGCGTGGTCTACGCCTTCACTTTCTAAGAAGAAGACGAGAATGTCAGACGCTTCAAGAGACAAACAATATTTTTTATTAATGTGCGTACCGCGTTCATTATTTAGACCCTGTCAGACCTAAAAAAGAAAATGATCATGAAACATTTAACGTGCGGGAACGACGGTTCATTGTGAAGTGTAAATAATCTAAAGACGCGCCGCGGTCACACTCTACGGAGACCAGGGGCCACCGACCGCTTCCTTGCCTACAGAGATGGAAAAGGCGGCTGTAATTCACATAGCAACACTGGAAGACTGGAAAATGACTGCAGCGTTCACTCTGGTTGTATTACGGCGCGAAGACTGATGACCGAGATGATGGAAAGAAATAATCTGCAGGAACCAGCCGCCAATGTACGTAGGGAAAAAAAATCAATGGCGATCCGAACGACGCCTTATTAATGAAAGATCTGCAAATCTCAGTAAGCTTGCAGACTGTTTTTTTCTTGTTTTAGTGTTGTCGGGCATTTGTTCTCCTGATCTAAGGTCACTTGTCACAACTTGCAACGGACATGCGGTTTAGAAACTCTCAAATTGCACAATCTTTGCCGATTTCTATCATCATCCTAAAGCCAACCTGTGCTTTGGCCATGCAAGTCAGATCAACAGATTGATTTGGCCTGCCGCCCTGCTCAGATGCTTATACTGACCTTCCTTTCCCTCCCCCCGCCGCTCTGTTTGGCCTCCCGGAGAAAGGAGAAGACTTTGAGATTGCCCCAGCACCATGCAACAGCACTGGAGCCTGAGCAGCCAATGATCATGCGCCAACACTGTGGTATGGTTGGAAACATAGGGAGTCACATGCTTCCAATAATTGAAAGTATTGGGGATTTCTCTCCACTCCCAGCGGCTGGATGGAGTGGCGGGGAAGCAAAGCCAAGACTTGAAGCTAGGGAGACGACTCTGCATTGGCAAAGCACAGGTAAGCTCTAAAGGGGACCTGTCAGAGAAACATAGAAGCTGACATGGCTATAGGGAAACTATAAGTGTTTTAAATCAAATGTATTTTTTATTCTTTTTTAATGCTTTTAAATTGTTGATTATGCTTTAAAATTGCTTTTAAAAGGTTGTTTTATATATGCTTATTATATATATATATATATATATTAGGGATGCACCGATACTGGTATTTTTTGGTATCGAGTAGGAGTACAGATATTTATCTTTCCGTACTCGCCGATACCGAGTACCGATACCGGTACTTCATACTTCTGGTAGCATTCCAGCCAATGAGCATGGAGTCGACTTCACAGTCAATCAGAAAGCCGGGAGGTGGGTCATTACCTCCTGCCCGGCTCCCTTATTGGCCGGGAAGCTGGCTTCATGCTGTTAGGCCGGCTCGATGCTGATTGACCGGGAAGCCAGCATCCCAGCCAATGAGCATGGAGTCGGCTTCCCGGTCAATCAGGTAGCCGGGAGGTGGGTCATTACCTCCTGCCCGGCTTCCTTATTGGCCTGAAAGCCAACTTCATGATGTTAGGCCTGCTCGATGCTGATTGGCCGGGAAGCCAGCCTCCCAGCCAATGAGTATGGAGTCGGCTTCCCGGTCAATCAGGTTGACATGGAGCCGGCTTCCCGGCCAATCAGGAAGCCGGGCCGTGAGTCATTACCCACAGCCCGACTTCCTGATTGGCCAGGAAGCTGGCTCCATGTTCCCTTGCAAATATAGATTTAGTACATGGCAAAGGATGCCCACAGCATAACGGGTTCACTAAAGTTGGGTTTACACCTTTCGGTCGATTACTAAACCCTCTGAGTCATTCAGTTTTTTGTGTAAATTTCACCTTGAGCTATTGAGCTCTGTAAAAAAAAAAACAGTATTTCTTTCAACTGTCTCACCTGCCAGATATTTGAGATTGTGTTCAGTCAGTCTTGGGATCCAGGCCGTACAACTAAGTTACTGACCTCCAGTGCATTTAAGCAGCACAGCTTGGTCAAGTACCAACCCCCCCCCCCCCCCCCCCCCTTACCGATTTTTGGCCCCTTGCGCTG
>NW_017306953.1:540662-574945 GCF_000935625.1 Nanorana parkeri | reverse complement strand
CGCGTGCAAGCACCCCCGCCCCCCCCCCCATCCTACTGGCTGCTGATTGGCTCACAGTGCTGACCCCTCTCCACCCATCCTGAGGGCTACTGTGCAGGGCATTACAGGAAACTAAAACAAAGATAGGTTTCATGTACCTGTAAAAGCGATTTAAAGAATTATCAGATGCAATTATTCTTGAAGTTCAGCCCCAAGAAGCCTCCTGTAGGGCATTTTTCAGTCTCACACCACTGTTTATGGTGACCACTAATTACAATATCCATGACGTGGGTAACCTTGCGCTCATTTTGCATATCCATTATTTATTTATTTTTGGTTTTGTTATTGTTTTTTTTCTAACAAACATTTTCAAAACAAACCCATTGAAAAAGCCTTTTTCTTCCCCTTTACATCCTCTCCACATTTGTAATGATGTAGATCTCCAGCTGTACGCCACGGGGAAAAAACAAAACAAAACATGTGTCACCCTTTAATTAGCTAATAATCGGGCTTTTTAAAGGCAGGCTTTAATAAACAAAAAGGGCAAACAGAGGAGCAGCTCATGTCTACTAAACGAATCTGTATAATTCATCAAAGGCTTCATTAATGTTTGATTCGGCACGTTCAACCTCATAACCGCCCGTGACAGCCAGCAGCCTGAGAAGCCATAGCGACCCAGGCAGCCCACACGGCATCAGAGGGATGTCCTGGCCAGGCCCCCCTGTGCCCCGGGCCCCACAGCGGCCGCCTGGGTCGCTATGGCGATTGTTCCGCCACTGGTTTAATGTAAAGTAAACCCGTGTCTAGGCTATGCACAATAAAGTGAAAATTCTGAACAAACAGTAAAAGCCATAAAAAAAATCCCTTACTCACCTCTGTAGCTAAAGGCTGCCACTAGGCAGACTAGGCAGCCGCCTAGGGCGCACTGCTGCCTAGGGCGTAGCCTCTACCATTAACGCCCCCCTCCCAGCACCCCCCATCTATTTCAAATTGCAAAAGCCAATAGCAGGCTGGCTATTGCACCCGCCCACTAAGAAGAGGAGTGGAACTGAGAGACAACTTTCTCTCTCAGATACGCTCCTCTGCTCAGTGGGTGGGGTTTTAATAGCCAGTCTGCTATTGGCTATTTCAAATTAAATTTCATTCACCTGTCGCCTGCGGAAGCTAGCTGGCAGGATAATGGGGCGGCGTGCTGGTCTTGCTTAGGGTGCAAAATAGTCTAGCACCGGCCCTGCTTGTGGGCACAGAGCCAGATCCGCAAAGTTAATGGTTTGAAAGGAACTCAAGTGGCCTACGTGAAGCCCCGACCTCAACCCTAGTGAGCACCTACTGCGGCACCATAATTACCGCTGCTACAGCGGTTTGGTAAACCAAGGAGTTCTGGTAAAGAGAGCTCAACACAAAAGCCCCCTGCAGACACAAGAATACAGAATATCATTTTTGGGTGCCGTTGGTCATTAATGTGTTTGGAGGTATTAATATTAGCTTCAGGACAGCCCGTGGCAGTCATCTGGAAATAATCATCGAAATGCGTAAAAATGTCCCTCCTACGCAAAGCCTTTCATATTTGATTCATAGGGAAGTCAATATTAACAAGAACTTCCAAGTCATGATTAGTGAACAGGTGCCTTAGGGTGTTCCGTGTAATATGTTTTTGTCGAAACTTTGAACATGCGTAATCATTTTTATTACAGAGCAAGAAACAAAAGGAACAAATACGTATGAAATGCGTAGATACGTTTTCAGGATTAGGTTTCATTTGACTGATACATTTAAGTGAGCAGTTACCTCTATATTGAAGGGATTGAGGAAGCTCAAGGTAGAAATAAAAGGCAAGCCGTCTGGATGCTCTAGGGCAGTGGTTCTCAGCCTGTGTTACCTCAGGACCCACATTTGTTCTTGGTCATTAAGTCACACTGCAATGGAACGCAACGCAACACACCTCAGACACCAGAATGCACGGTAGGTGCAATTGCAATGTACAGCGGGTTAATCACACGGGATTGCGTGATTAACGCACTGTACTAGTGTGAACGGGCCCTGAAAAACACTGACATAGATACACACAACCACAAACACATTCTCACACACACATACGCACTCCAGAAAAATGTGTACTTTAAAAAAAAAAAATTTAAGTTCCACCCATTCTCCCTACCTTACGAGAACTGGAGTGGATCCTCAGCCTGGGGTCCAGTGTGGGATGCTGTGCCGGAGCTCCATCCATACGTGCATTGTTTGTGCATGCCCCGTAGAGATGCCGAAAGCCAGAATGCGACGTCACCCCGGTCCAGGCACCTCTACAGAACACGTGATGGACCTGTAAGCAATGCACATACGGATGGAGCTCCCTCGTGGCCATACCCCCATCCTCTCCCACCTCAAGCTGGCACTTGGCACCGGGCAGCATATTTTGAATGGCTGTTTGGCGCGAGAACTGACAGTGCTACTCTTGGCGGAGGCAGAGGAGCCTCTCGCCTAGAAGAGGGGAAGGCACGCGGCGACCCACTGAACAAGGGGCCACCACCCACTTTTAGGTCACCACCCACCAGTTGAGAACCAAGGCTCTAGGGCAGTGGTGGCGAACCTTGGCACTCCAGCTGTTTTGGAACTACAAGTCCCATGAGGCATTGCAAGGCTCTGACAGCCACAGGCATGACTCCCAGAGGCAGATGCATGTTGGGATTTGTAGTTTTGGCACAGCTGGAGTGCCAAGGTTCGCCATCACTGCTCTAGGGGATCACATAGTGAGCTCTTAATAATAAACTAAGTTCAATGTGTATTTTGGCCATCCTCTGGGAGATGCTTTTCTCTGAGAGCCAAAAGGTGAGGTGACAGGGCGTGAAATATTTTGTATCAACTTCACTGGTAAATGTTCTCTTCCAAAATGTAATAAAGCCTCGCGCCAAACTCCTAATTAAGCAGCAAGCACTAATCCAGCATCAAAAACTAGACCATAAGGGCTCGTTCACACCTAATGCGGTGCGTTCCAGAGCGGTAGCTTTGAGTCCAGCGCTCCACCACCCCAATTCCAGAGCAATAAAAAGCTGATATTTGTTCTAACATTTCCCACTCTATCCAAAACTAAGAAAACAAAGCTGTATATGCCTTGAGGGGAATTTATGAAGACTGGAGCAGACAAAAACTGGAGCTGGAGCTGTGCACGGCAACCATACAGACCTTTTGGGCCAGTTCACAGGTCCATGCATTGATTGCACAATTAGCGCATGGACCCGGTGTGAACGGACCCTACAATTCAGAGCTGACCGACACCAGAGACATAAGCAGTAGATGGCTTTGTGGTACCTACCTGAGAGAGAAAGTTGCCATACAGTTCCGCTCCTCTGCTCCGTATGTGGGTGCAATAGCCAGTCTGCTATTGGCTTTTGCAATTTGAAATAGATGGGGGTGCCATGGGGGTCGGGGGGTGTTCACCGAAAGGGTCCGGCTCTGGCTGCGCCCTAGGTGGCAGTACGCCTTAGGCAGCTGTCTAGTTTGTCTAGTGGCAGCACCGGCCCTGGGTACCTTGCAACCTTGGATCATTTGACAAAGGCTGACTGGTGGAGGTTTATAGGGTGCAATATCCTTCCTCTAGAGACACAGGAAAAAGAGATGAAATATTGTACCAAAGGTGTATACTATATCAAGTCAATGATGTCGGTCTACTAAAGGGAATCAATTATTCGGCAATACATTGAATAAATTGGGTAAATGTTCAATTATCCAATCATCATGTGAAAAGCAAATTCCTGATCACAACTTTCATCTGCACAGGTTTGGATAATTAAAGTGAATATTCACACAATTTATAATGCGAAGATTCTCGATTTCTTCAGTAAATCAGCCCAAATGTTACATTTATCTCCAGACATATGCCATAAACAATTTCGTAGATATTACTTGGTATTCCTCGTCTATGAGTATAACTTACTAAATATTTGTAAATAATATACGGTCATTTGTTCAGAAACTTTTTTCAATCTCAATAAAGAATAAGAAACGTCTCTTTGCGCCGGGCAAAGGATTTTTTGTTCTCAAGCAGCCTTGGGGCTTTAAATGTTGAAACTTTCAGGTAATGTGATTTTTCTATGTGCTGTTGATGGGTTATTACATTTCTACTGTATTTTTTGTGCGTATGTATATACTCTAATAAAATGAACATTGAAGATTTGTGTTGGCTTATTGTTTCCTTCGGATCAAGAGTCATCTTATAGAGTTACAATAAAGCTTGTAAAAAAAAAAAAAAGTTATCACGTTGCAAAAAGCACAACTCCAGGAACAATACATTTGCCGGGTTACAGCAGCCAGTTATACATTCAGTTGCAACAAACGCAACCCCCTACCATTCTGCCATTGTTCTACATCCAGCTAATCAGTTTGTTTACATGTCGGGATTAGTACAGTACTTCTGTGCTGCTTGGATGTAAGTGCTGCAGATCTCATAGACTCCAGTCAGTGGTTGTGTCCCTATCTCCCTCCCCTCCTAGCCATTCACACAAAAAAAAGCCTGGGACTTAGGGTTGCCACCTGTCCAGGATTCACCTGGATAGTCCGGGTTTTGAATGCTGTGTCCGAGTTTCATGGTAGCAGAAACCCGGACACAAGATGTCAGGCAGACAGGGGCAACCAAAATTAAGATAGGGGCTACTGGACTCCCACTGAAAATAGTCTCAACTGTGATATTTATATATGAATGGGCGGCGCTATTTACATATGAACAAGCCACGGCTCATTCTCCCCAAAAAATGTCAGTGCGTCGCTAGAGTGTTCAGGTTTCGCTTGAAGAAAAGGTGGCAACCTTAAGGTCTCTATATAGACCTTATAGGTTGGACTCGATGGACTTGTGTCTTTTTTCAACCTGACTAACTATGTAACCCTACTGGGACTGTGTGTTTTGTGAATGGCCTGGAGGACAGAGAAGCAGAGACATGAGGTCTATGAGATCTGCAGTGCTTACATCTGAGCAGGTAAGAAGTACAGAGGTAACCGCTATATCACTGCATGCTCAGCCTATCTTGCGATTTAGAAGTACAGAATCTTTGGCCATGAACTGCGCTGTTAGGAAGCAGTTCCTGGCCAAATACATGCAGTACCAAGATTCTGATACCAGAAGAACATTATCCATGAAGCATTATTTTGACAATGTCCTGTTTCTACATGCTGAAGGCACCAACTAGCACCTCTGAACAATACAATTTAATCCAGGGATGCCTTTATCCAGCCACACAATGATGCATCTGGAATTAGATCCTGGTTTTCATTACTGGAGTCTATAAGAACACCACCATTGACATACTGAGCAACAACTACATTCATCTGGGGTGCATCATTAGAGGGATCCACAGCAGAAGGAAGGAGGTCCTGATTCCTCTATATAGATCTTTATTATCACTAGAGGGATCCACAGCAGAAGGAAGGAGGTCCTGATTCCTCTATATAGATCTTTATTATCACTAGAGGGATCTCCAGCAGGAGGACCCCCAGCAGGAGGAAGGAAGTCCTGATTCCTCTATATAGATCTTTATTATCACTAGAGTCACTAGAGGGATCACCAGCAGGAGGAAGGAGGTCCTGATCTCTATATAGATCTTTAGTTGTCACTGGAGGGATCTCCAGCAGGAGGAAGGAGGTCCTGATTCCTCTATATAGATCTTTATTATCACTAGAGGGATCTCCAGCAGGAGGAAGGAAGTCCTGATTCCTCTATATAGATCTTTATTATCACTAGAGGGATCTCCAGCAGGAGGAAGGAAGTCCTGATTCCTCTATATAGATCTTTATTATCACTAGAGGGATCTCCAGCAGGAGGAAGGAAGTCCTGATTCCTCTATATAGATCTTTATTATCACTAGAGGGATCCCCAGCAGGAGGAAGTAGGCCCTGATCCCTCTATATAGGTCTTTAGTTATCACTAGAGGGATCTCCAGCAGGAGGAAGGAGGTCCTGATCCCTCTATATAGATCTTTATTATCACTAGAGGGGTCCCCAGCAGGAGGAGGGGGGCCTGATCCCTCTATATAGATCTTTATTATCACTAGAGGGGTCCCCAGCAGGAGGAGGGGGGCCTGATCCCTCTATATAGATCTTTATTATCACTAGAGGGGTCCCCAGCAGGAGGAGGGGGGCCTGATCCCTCTATATAGATCTTTATTATCACTAGAGGGGTCCCCAGCAGGAGGAGGGGGGCCTGATCCCTCTATATAGATCTTTATTATCACTAGAGGGGTCCCCAGCAGGAGGAGGGGGGCCTGATCCCTCTATATAGATCTTTATTATCACTAGAGGGATCTCCAGCAGGTGGAAGGAAGATCTAAACGAAATAAATATATATATATATACGTCAGAGGAAGCGTTTTTGGCTCCGCAGGGGGCTTTAAATTCAAGCGAAACAAAAGCAGAGCGATGTTCCCATAAATTTATATACATATTGGAAACTGGCCTACATTGAATTAATCACTCTGTACATCGCATGTTCAGTTTTAATGTTTTATTGATCGCTCACATCTTTGAAGCGCAATCTCAAAGGACAATCAATATTTTACGGGAGGTCTTGGAGGGAAGAAGATTCCAGCGCTCTAATGAGATGCTTCCGAACCTTTCTGAAGGGAAACCTAATTACGGTAAGGTGAGCGGAGTGCCCCGATCATAGACGGATACATGCAGTGATCAGACATTAAAGGGTCTGCTAAAAATAAGTCACTCAAATATCATGCTTATGTAAGGATTATTAGAGATGCAAAGGACTGTTGTATATAAAATACTGCATTCTGCAAAAGGAACTGGAAGATGGCCTGGCGGGATGGAGAGAGTTGTGAGCAATGGTAGAACAGCACCTGCTCCATGTTACCAGTAGCAGGGAATTGGGGGAAAGAGAAAGGCGGTAGCCATCTTGGTTCAGCCTCAGCAGCTCCATCCTCTTGCAGGATGACCTCAACGGTTACTGTTTGTAGTGGAACATGAGAGTATATTTGAGCCATTGAAATACTCTGTTTATACAGAATTTGTACATAATGCTTAACTTAGCATCAAACAGATAGGTACAGTTACCAATCTACCCCTGGCTAGAGTGGGTAGGGCATTTTGAGTTGCTAGTCTCGCTCTCCAATGCTATGTAGCACTTCAACACAGCCACTCTGTAGATTGTACAACTGACCCTCAGTAAACCCCTAGAAAGAAATCTCAAAATTTCCACCCAGCGCCTGATCAACAGGTTTAGTTGGTCTGACCTGCCTGGCTTCACTGCATTTGTATTGCTTTCTGAAAAATTCAACCCCAGCCTGTGTTTTGGACTCTGCCTCTGTCTGCTGAATGCCTCATCCATTTGTCTTTGTCCTAGCCTGTCCTGTTCTAGCTACTTAAAGGAGAGCTATGGGTAACGGGAGGACACAAACTAGCGTCCTCCCGTTACCCTAAGCTCAGTATACCGCGAGCCACAGCTCGCGGTATACTGAGACGCCACAGCCGGAGCTGTACCCGCCCCCTCCCCCATCCGTTCCGCCAGTCAGCGCTAGCGGATCGGAGCTGGGAGGGGGGAATCCAGCCCCTCCCCTGTCACGGCAGAGAGCCGTGACAGGATCGAGAGGTGAGCGAACGCCGGTATGTGTTCGCTCACCTCCCGATCTACTGAGCCGACCTGTGACAGTCTCATTGTCACAGGTCGGCTAGAACTATGAGGTGAGTGAAAAGCACCTCCCTCATAGTTCTCCTTTAACTAAAATCCATTACTACCTTGTATCCAGAGGCCGAAAACTGAATACAAAGTAAACCAAAAATGTGAGTGAGGTATATATAACTTGTGCAGTAAATTCATCTGCTGCACATGGTAATGCCTTCGGTGTATTTGTTTCCCAGCAGTTGGCTTTTATTCATATGGTTAAACCTTTTTTTTTGTTCTTAAACAGAAATGAAGCGGTTGCTTTAACTGTTTAAAAAGAGTTGGATTGAGGCTTTCAATTGTTTGTCTCTTATTTAAATTCAATTTAAAACTACATTTCCATCTGAAACTACCCTATCCACGGGGCGACAACGCTGCTGTCAGGGCCGGATTTCCCACAAGGCCACCCAAGGCCACCTATTTCCAGATGCCCGGGACATGCAGTTCCGGGCACCGGGCGGGTAGTTGTTTTCTACATTTAGCCCCGCTTTGGGCAAGCAGAGCTAAATGTACAGCGGGGAAGACGCCTCTTGTTTTGTACAAGTGATCTCGGCAATGCCACCCAGATCACTTGTATGCATCCTGCAGGTCTGCCATTCTCTATGGGGGGGTTGGCGGGTAGGGGGGCGCAATGAGGAACCTGGCCTTGGGGCAGCAGAGAGAGTAAATCCGGCCCTGGCTGCTGTGCGATTTTACTGCAAAGGAAACAGCGTTGTCACCCTGTTAAAAGAAATGGAAAAATAATGGCTCTACTGGCAAAATCTACAGGTAATAAAACTTTGTTACAGTGGGGGCTCAAACAAATGCTGACGATAGACTGTATGATATACACTATGTTATTTTATACCCATATTCCACAGAACTGGTTGTAGTTTTTATATAGGGCAAATCTGGATGCAAACGGTGCTTAGAGGAATTCTTTTTTCAGAGTATAATCATTTAAAATATGGTTTGCTATCTACTGCTACAAGCCCAGTGTCTGCACACTAATCTCCTCGCAGTGCGCTGCTGCTGGGTGACGCTGACAGGAGCGTGTTATCATAATTTCAGTGATGAAATGCTGGTACAGCAAATTAATCTGGCTGAAGGCGGAGGAGCATCTGCTCTCCAGACGATGGCCCTTCTCATTATGGAAACCAGAGGGATGGAAAAGTACACGCGTAATAACAGAAATGTGATCCACCTGCATAAATATATATCTCTAAACTCGCAATGGAGGACCACAAGGAATCGTTTAAAAAGTTTCCAATTCGAAGCCCAACTCATGCATTTTATTTTTGTTTATGATACCCCAGCAGGTGTGAAAAAACAGCTCTGACGGCAATGCTCAGATCCTCCCTGGGACTGTCCTTCGCTGTATTTCCTTCTACTGCTAGACGTCTTCAGTCTTCCAGGTTGACTGACACATGAGTCATTCAACCCGGAAGACTGACTAAAGACATTCTGTGAGTGCAGGGCGTCATGGGCCCGACCTCTGATAGGGCATGACCCTGGGACACTAGTGATGAGCCGAACACCCCCGTGTTCGGTTCGTATTCGAACATTCGAACGGCCGAAATGTTCGAACTCGAACTCAATGCAAGTGTATGGGGGTCGAACGTTCGAAAATGAATGTCCCCTTTAAGAGGGCTTATACAGGCAGTCCCCGGGTTACAGACAATTTGTACTTATGAACCATTTAACAAATCAGAGCTTCAGTGGGCATTTTTGCATTATGGAATGTCCGCGGTCGAACAAACCACGAACATCCCATAAAGTTCAGCGTTCGGCGAGCGCTCGAACTGCCGATGTTCGAATCGAACACTCGGCTCATCCCTACCAGACACCAGGAGATTGTGAGTTTGATGCTGATGGGCCTTCTGTGTTGGAAAAACTCAGAAAAATTTGAAAGACGCAAAACGTTTGCTGTACCTGAAACATTTATAGGTGTTCCAACATCCGCCTGTTTGAATTCATAACTTGCTGTGCTGGGTCTTAAAGTTTTGGAACCAAAGTGTGCCACACAACTGTAAACACAGTATTATACAGAAACCATGAGGGGGATTCGGTGGTAAAAGTGACTCAGATATTCTTTTTTTATTAAGGAGCCAACTTTTCCTGACTGAGAAGACTTCCTAATGAGAAAATAAAGTTTAACTTCAGCCAACTTGTTTGTTTCTTTTAGTTTTCGGATAGAGTTTTTATTTTTTTCTGTGATCCTATTGGGGAGATTTCCTATCCTCACTTCCTGTCGCTGTGACAGCCATACAAGAAAAATGGGGAGTGGTTGTCACCGAGGTGGGAATACAAAGACAGCAAAAAGAAAAGGGTCAGAATTTCTAACCCTTCCCCACCGTACTAAAAATTAGATTTTTGTGTTCCTGTAGAAGAGATTTCTCATCAGTTGCTGTCATGGTAGGAAATGAGTGTAAATCTACCTTATAGGTACATAGACAGCAATAAAAATATTGGAAAGAACAATTAAGGTGTGGGATGCCGGATCTCTTAAAGCAGTAGGTGTTCTCAGTCAGGTCTTAAAGGAGAACTATGGGGTTAGGGCTTTTCCCCATAGTTCTCCTTAGGGTAACAGGAGGACACAAACTAGCGTCCTCCCGTCACCCTAAGCTCAGTATATAGGGAGCTGCAGCTCGCGGTATACTGAGACGCCGCAGCTGAAGCGGATCCCGACAATTATGTCTGGATCCGCCCAGCTGCGTGAGTGACAGCTGGCTCTGCCAATCTAGAGGCAGAGCCAGCTGTACCCGCCCCCTCCCCCGTCCGTTCCGCCAGTCAGTGCTGGAGGATCGGAGCGGGGAGGGGGGGGGGGGGAAATCCAGCCCCTCCCCTGTCACGGCAGAGAGCCGTGACAGGATCGAGAAGTGAGCGAACGCCGGTATGTGTTCCCTCACCTCCCGATCTACTGAGCCGACCTGTGACAGTCTCATTGTCACAGGGCGGCTAGAACTATGAGGTTAATGAAAAGCACTCACCTCATAGTTCTCCTTTAAGAAGCCACCACTCTCTCCTGAGAGTGGTGACCAAATGTTGTCCCTTTTACTCGAGTGGGGACTGGCTGTGAAAGGATAAAAGTTGTCCAACTCTAGCCTAAAAACTTTATTTATTTTTTAATAAAGAGGAGATTGCCAAAAAGCAGAACGTATAAAGTCTAGTTTCACTTTGTTGCTAGGACCTAAATTCTCTGACTTCAGGGCAAAGGTCAACTAACTGCCATTTCTCTGAGTTGGGCAACTTTCATCCTTTCACAGCCAGTCCCCACTTGAGCAAAGGGCCAACCTTCGGTCACCACTCCTGGCTGGGAGAGCTGGTTTCAGAGAGGCACACGGTGATGGGTTTTTAATATAATAAAATAAGGTTTGTAGGGTCCTCTATTAGATGGGATTTATAATTTTAAACCGTTAAAATGGCCATCAGGTTCACCTTCCAGTGTTGGGACAGAAGAGTACAAATGACCAGCTCACTTGTTATTACTCTTGTCTTTAAGTCTCTTGTGCATTTCTTAGAAAAAGGGGGCACCAAGAGTTAAGTTTTTAGTGGACAAGGGCCGAACTTAGTGCCAGTGGGATGTCCATTACAAGGAATAAACTGATTTTTTTAGAGTATTGGTACCATGCAGAAGATGCCTGGTTCCAAGGCAAGCTCCCAGATACATTCCATTGATATTTCTGTTTGCGTCTATCCTTATTTTCCATTTACAGCCTAGAAAAGCTTTATCGATCCGGGAAATTTATGTGTCCATTTGAACTTGTGATTTTGAAAGCAGCTAAAAGCTCCATTTACAGCCTTCTGTTCAGGCGGAATAACATCCACTGGGATTTGAATGTACATTTTCATCCCAAACACCTCCACATAGGGATATGACTGGAACACAATGCATTACCAGCGGGTAACCCATCAATATTTTATTAGTCTGTCATTTTCTTCATGAATTTGATATCAACATTTCCTTCCTTGAAGGTTTCTTTGAAATGAGGGAATTCCGGGGATCCAATGATGAGGGCGCACAAAAGCCATGTTTCAGAACTGATGGGGTGGTATTGTGATGGCTAAAACTTGGAGCTCTTTGGATTTAGGATCATAGCTGACCTATATTGTGAACAGACCTTTGTCTTAGAAATATTGTCTAATATATAAAAAAGTGATAACTTTTCCCCAGTAAATCTTCCAGATGACCTCAGGAGCTAGTCTGGTGTCTCTCCTGCTGAAGATTTGTGCTCATTCCTGCTCATCTGATGCTCAATGTTCTATTCAGCTGTGCTACCAATGGACCTACACTAAGATGCTAAAAAAGGACTGGTGAGTCTGGAGTTTATGTCTGTACTACCCTGGATGTCTAGTATCCCTATACCCTCTCTCCCCAGTATGAAGATTTGCATTACTGGAGTGGACATCAGCTTTGCGGGCAATAGAATATGGTGGTTAAATGCTAATGGGAAAGCTGAAAACCAAAACTCCTAGACAACTAGTGATGACCCGGTTTATTCTGGCGGCTCCTTCGGGGGTGAGCCATACAGAAGAAAGGAAGAAAGAAAGGACGTTAGGAAGGAAAGATGGAAGGAATAGAGGAAGGTGGGGTGGGAGGGAAGGAGGGGAGAAGGAAAGAGGGAAAGAAAGAAGAAAGGAAGAAAAAGAAGGAAGGAAGGAAGGATGAAAAGGAGGAAAGAAAAGAAGGAAAGATGGAAGGAAGAGAGGAAGGGCGGGCGGAAGGGAGGGCGGAAGGATGAAAAAGGAAAGAGGGATTGAAGGATGGGAAAAAAAGGAAGGGAGGAAAGATGGAACGAAGGAAGGAAGGGAAAAAGTATGGAGAAGGAAAAAGGGAAGAAAAGAAGGAAGGAATACATCCATATTTCCCCTTTATGCTGAAAATGTTACTTGCTTCGTCTTTTTATTCATATTATACACTAAACCCCCAGATATTCCCTTCACCTGTTTATTTTGACCCTGACAGTAAAGCTTATTTGGCTTTGAATTTAAACAGAAGAGGAGAGGGAGAAGGCAGAGAGGGGATGGAGAGAAGGGTTGGGATTGGAAACACATTTGGGACAGGAACGGGGAACAGGTGCCATAAACAAAAAGGCATATTTGGCTATTCTATTTATGTCCTCACTGAAAGATGAGATCATTTTTTTTTTAGGTCAACTGACGTGCGGAGAACTATTTCAAATGACACAGAATAAAGCTGATACAGGAAATGTGTTGGCAGGAACGCAACGTCCCCTTTAAGACCCTGGGCCATGCAGAATTTTATTTTTGGCACAGCAGATACATTGTGAAGCTGATAAATTTCTATGCCATCCTGATGCAACAGACGGGAGAGAGCCGCTTGCCTGTGGCACCTTCTGAGCCTCATGGGTCAGCGGGTTTTTATGGTCCATAGTGCAGCATGTGACGGCAGAGTGGATTAAAGCCTTTTATAGAACCAGGTGAATTGCCTCTGAGCAGAGCCGAGGCTGAGTCTCAGAGAAATAGATTTGTTTCCATCAGAGAATGTCTCGGTACAGTTCCCACCGCCGTGACTCCCCGCTCTGGTCTCAGTTCACAGCAGTTTATCAGCACCATCAGACTGCATCTGCTCTGGAATATGCGCCACGGACAAACACACAATCCCTGTTTTGAAGCATCTGTCGCTTCCGCGAACATCGGAAATTCTATTCCGCCGTGTATTGCATATTTGGTGGTTTCTTTAGCTCCTGCCTTTTAAAAGGATATCCTGCTTTGTTATAATAAACCTAAACTCAAAGTTAATGGGGATGGGTAAGGGCAGTGGCGCATCTAGGGAAAATAGCGCCTATGGCAAGCATTGATACACATATACAAACACAGCTATATGTGAACCAAAAAAAAAGACCCAACGACTAACCACAAGATGAATAGCATTGTGTATGTAGTCCAGTGCAGTGAGGAGTCCTCAGAATTATATGTCGGAGAAACCAGCCTATGGCACAGCATAGAAGAGCCAAACCCTCTGGTCAGGATTCAGCAGTGTACCTACATCTAAAAGAAAAAGGTCACTCCTTTGGGAAAGGTTAGTATTTACACTGTCCTTTTACCAGGGATGTGCGGTCAGAGGAGGCAGGTGAGGCAGAGCCTCACCTAGTATTATGGAGGAAAAAGCTGTAAACTTCAAGTCCAAGGCTGACATCTTTTTCTCCATTCAGAGCGGCTTGTAGCAGGTTACACAGCAGGGAAAGCCTCCCCCCTGTGTGACCTGTCATGGATGGATCGCTGCCTGTTTATTACAGGCGGCACTCCATCCGGCTTTTGACAGCTAAGTTAGCTTACACAGCAGCGGGCTTCCCCACTGCTTGTGTAACCTAACATAGTGAAGCCAGAGCTGCAACAGCCTCTACTTGCGGTTAGAGGCTTGAGCACTGTGGATGGTTTGGACCAATGGCAGAGCATCATTGGTCCAAGCAAAAAAAATAAATGCTCCCCCCTGTCTCCTCCTTCCCTCCCCCACACAGCTCGGTGACCAGGTTTGGGGCGGGATAGGGGGCAGAGTGGGACGGAGGCGGGCTGGGGGCCGGGCATGCAGGGGGAAATGCCTCACCTAGCGAGGACTCCACTGCACGTCACTGCCTTTTACAGGTATGTTTTACTGTTACTTTCTTACAGAGTCAGTTGAAATATACTTTTTAAAGCAGCTAGTGTAAGTACCTGAATTTGACTGGGTATCAGCCTTTTGCAACCCCTAGTACAACAGAGCTTAAACTGGGGGAAGAAGGAGCAGCACTAGGAGCCAATCAGTTGTGCTACAATGCTCATGTGATAATAAGGAACATACTGATAAATAGAGAGAGCAGAGTGACAGAGATATGAGCTCATTAGTCTACTGTTTCTCCTTCATTGTTCAATCATAGGACTGGATCAGGATCTGAGTTGTATTACTTAACTTCAGTAGCGAAAGTGAGGTCTCACCGCTGGGGTTCCTTGGATATCATATTTGGGATTTGCAATGTCCTACTATGTGTTACATTGATATAAATACAAGGGACGATGAGAATGTGAGTCCTCTCAGGGGTGCTGTGTGTGGCTGTGCCATCTCGCTGTGTGTCTGGACAAATCTCGCTCTTCGCTGGCGCAGTGGACTCAGACGACCTTGGCTGGACTCAGCTGTATCACGTCCTCGCAGGGAGTTAAACAGAAGAGATTGTGCAGACAATGCCCTATAACACTTTATGCTTATAATCAAAAAAATAAAAATGGCCTTTTACTTACAGCGGATCACATGACTGGAGGGATACTATCACCCAAAGAAGGCAAAAATAATTTCACAATGTACAATGTTTCAGCAGTGGACCGGAAACTAGGGATGATCCCAAAATGTGGATGGCCTTAGGTTAGAAGGACTAGATTTCATTAATTTGGATGTCCTGAACTGAATCTGAATTTTATTGTTCTTTTGACAGTTCAAATTCCCCTGAGAGAAAAGGACCAAAGGCTGTTTTGGCTATATATCGGTTTCTGCTGCTGCTTGAGCACGCTTAGCTTGACTGCCAGCGCCAACAAATCCCACTAATTGATAAATGTACTAAATCCCACCCATCTATCTTAGTACCAAATCCCACCCATCTATCTTAGTACTAAATCTTATCAATCGACAAAAGTACCAAATCCCACCCATCTATCTTAATATCAAATCCCACCAATCTATCTTCGTACCAAATCCCACCCATCTATCTTAGTACCAAATCCCATCCATCTATCTTCGTACCAAATCCCACCCATCTATCTTAATATCAAATCCCACCCATCTATCTTAGTACTAAATCCCATCAATCGACAAAAAGTACCAAATCCCACCCATCTATCTTAATATCAAATCCCACCAATCTACCTTCGTACCAAATCCCATCCATCTATCTTCGTACCAAATCCCACCCATCTATCTTAATATCAAATCTCACTAATCTATCTTAGTACCAAATCCCATCCATCTATCTTCGTACCAAATCCCACCCATCAATCTTGGTACCAAATCCCACCCATCAATCTTGGTACCAAATCCCACCCATCTATCTTAGTACTAAATCCCATCAATCGACAAAATTACCAAATCCCACCCATCTTAAAATCAAATCCCACCCATCTATCTTGGTACCAAGTATCTAACCCCTCCCATCTATTTTAGTTCCCAATCCCCCCCTTATATCTTAGTACTTAGGTACAATTTATTTTTCCAAGACAGGAACCAATGAACCTACCAGTATGCCTTTGGAGTGTGGGAGGAACAGCGCACAAGCACCATACATAAAGTGCCTTGGTTGGGATTCGAACCAAGGACCCCATTGCAATGCAAGGCAGAAATGGTAACCACTAAACCACCGTGCTGCCCAATGGACGTACTATAAACCACAAAAACTATTTGGACTCTTTCACCAATTAGTATGGGACTTTCTTTATGTTTTGAGTCACGTGCTTGGAACTCACTGGAGAAGAACCTTTTTTTACATGAGCAGCCTTACCAGAGTGAATGAGCTCATTGAATGAAGATGTTCTCCTCATTCCATTAAAGGAATAAGTATTGAAGTCCCAGCGCCTCTCAGTTCTGTCTTTTTGGAGCGCACGGAGTAATCCGGAGCAGTTTTGTGGAAGAATCCTTTGTGTCTGACACATGCCTTCGAGGAAGAATATTGACTATGAAAGTTGTCTTAACTGAGCACATGATCAGGTCCATCTTCTGCCCCAGATGTGCTGTGATGTACAGATCGGGAAATCTACAGATTCAAAGCCTGCAAACATCTCCCCTTCTGCTCCTCATGACATCTCAGTTCAAGCGACAATAAACTGTTTTTACCCCGAGACAGCAGTTGCTCACTTATTTGAGGTGACAACGGCCGCGCACAGCCCGAATGATGACATTTATGATAACACATTGTCACGCTGTCACTTTAAGCATGGGGGAAGGTAAGTGACGAGGACGGCCCGGCGAGGTGGGGGGGTGCACGTGTCAGCAGAAGTGTTTGTCTTTTAAATGTTTACATGAACACAGTGACGGTATCCTCCTCCGATGTTTGTGACAATGTTCCTGTACGTCCACAAAAAGTTTATTTTGCAGTAAAATCGAAAAGAAGAATTGAAATTTCTGGAATATCTGTCTTTTATCCCAAAAAAAGCTAAATATATAAAAAATTTAAATTATAAGAGTATGTCCACCCGAAACTTTTTTATAGTTATGGATAGGGATGCACTGGCACCATTACGAGTACCGATACTTTTCCTCAAGACTCACCAATACCAATAACTGATACTTTTTTTTTAAGTGTCATGTGACAGTTTTTCTAAAACAATACAGACTGATGATTTTAGGATTGTGGTGAAGTGTCAGGGCCCAGTCGCAGCTGCAACCGCTGAGACCCTGGTAGTTCTGCCACTGACCCCAAGCTATAGAGGGACTACAAATCTCAGCAATAAATTATACAGCAATGCAGAATACCACCAGCTATAGGACTACAAATCTCAGCAAAACATTATACAGCAATGCAGAATACCACCAGCTATAGAGGAGTGCAAATCTCAGCAATACATTATACAGCAATGCAGTATAACACCACCAGCTATAGAGGACTAAAAATCTCAGCAATACATTATACAGTCATGCAGAATAACACCACCAGCTACAGAGGACTACAAGTATCAGCCTGCCTCTTTGCTAATTGTGCTGCTTTTTCCTATAGCCCCGCTGTACAGGGAGTGCAAGTGGCTGAAACCAGGTCACATTCAGGTACTTACACTGCTTGCATTTAAAAATGCATTCAGCAATGTATCAATGATTACAGTGCTGCATTAATCTGCGTCTTTAGAGTTCAGCCCAGAAGCTCACACCTTTACAATCAATAAGAGCTTCCATATTTATTTATATATATAATGACAGGTACTCTTTTATCAAATCTTACTACCTGCAATAGATGCATGGAGGGGGAAAGGGGAACCCCCTATTGGCCTGTGTACCGCCTATTGGCGCTGTGCATTTCGCACACCCATCGCATTCTGTTACACTTTGCGCATCTGTAATTGATTTCTCCTTCTGTGTTTGTTGCTGTTGATGGTTCCCTTAGTACGTGACATCTCCGCTGGAGCCATTTGTTTTCAAAGCCTGGCTGTCTAAACTTCCAGCGCCTGCCAAAGCCCAAATCCTGCCGGAGCGCGTTACACACATCAGCGGCTCTCAGCTGAAGAACGTGCGCTGCGTGAATCCGTCCGTGCCACAGGAAAAAAGAAAAAAGACCGCTCGCAATTTCCAGGGATGGGAAGGAGAGTTTAGAAGAAGACGCGCTCATGTCACATGCCCAGATAGACTTCTGTCATTTCATGTATTTGGAACATACGATCAATATTACCTGTGCAGTCCAAGTCTGCGCATTTACACATGATTGAGACGAGGTTCAGACCTGAGCGATACCCAGGGCCCGCATTCCCGGGACAGCGCGATCGTGTGCTAGTGTACACCTCGGTTGCTGTGTGGCCCCATAGATTTCAATGTTACATCCACGCAGCAATCACTAAAAAAAAGTACAAGTACTTTATTCTGTGACACACGACGCACGGCTTTGTAGCCGCGATCGTGTTCAATTGCACGAATGGAATCGCGGCGGGGAACCGCGCAATCCGCCCCGCGCGACTGGGGTGCCATTAGAAAATAATGGCACCGCCAGCGCAATCGGCTGTGGTTGTGCGACTCTGTGGTTTTGTGCACGACTGCTGCGAGGTCAGGAGTTGCCCAGGTGTGAACCTAGCCTGAAGAAAAAAAAAGGGGGCTCCGGCACACAACACAAAATCTAGAAAACACAAACGACACTCAAAAGGGGCACGTCGTGCGTATAAACACTAAAAAATTGTGCACCGAAATGGCATTCGGGATCCGAATTTCTAATTTGCATGGGGGAGCTCCGGAATGCCATTTGGGTCTGGGAGCCATATACATATAATACTAAAGCTGAGGCTCGCAGACCCGAATGGCATTCCGAAGCTCCCCAATCCAATTTGGAAATTCGGATCCCGAATGTCATTCAGGTCTGGGAGCCTCAGCTTTAGTATTATATGTATACAGTATACTGTATATGGCTCCCAGGTTGCAGTAACAAAAGTTTGAATTCAGACCCATTCGGATACATTAAACCGAAAAACACATCTGATTGGCCAGAAAAGTACCATGTCCGTTTCAGTTTAGCTTTTGAACGAAATTCAGACGGGATCCAAAATTCGGAAACGGTAATTCAGATTTGGACACATTCGGATGCATTGGGATTCGGAAATTCGGATGTGTCCGAATGTTGGAATTTCAGAAAATTCATCTGAATTTTGATTCGGAACTAAAGGAATCGCACGTGTCTAGACTTTATCAAATTTCTCTGTTGAGGAGCTGGTGCCCCATATTGATGACCCCCCAATCTCTGGGTGTTCCCTGACTGTGGATGGTCACTCAGTATGTTGGCTTGAGGAAGGGATTCTGAGAGGCCCCAGAACATTGCTTTCCTATGAGTTTGTGACTCTGTCCTCACAATAGGTACATGGAACACGTTTATTTCGAGTGTTGGTAACTTTGTATCTGGTTCTGTCACGGCAACAATCACTTGGAGCACCCACAGATTATTTAATGCTCAATTACTAGGAGGAGTGCATCTTCTATTTGGGCTTCATCAAGTTTCTCTGTTGATGAACTGGCACCCAGCTTGGGTCATCAATTCCAGTCTCTGGAACTGTGGACGGTCACTATGTCACCTTGATGAAGGACTATCATTTTCAGCTGGATCAGATGGAGATTTTATCACGTCCCGCACATGACCGCTGGTTGACTTCTCACAAGTGGAATAAAACACGTCGCTTTAGTCAAGGACAAAAGGAGCTTCTGCCAACACTGTGCCCCTCCTTCCCCTCCCCTCTTCATGGACATTATAACCAAGCATCCACGCCTGCACAGTGGACCCCCCCCCCCTCTTTCTCCCTTTCTCCTTCTCTGTCTATTGGTAATAGACTGGGACTTGAGACACAACCAATCATCCTGGTTAACCTTTTGTAACCATCGAGCCTCCCTGACTGCAAAATATCAATTTCCAGCAAGTGGCACTTGGCATTTGGTTTGGCTGGGACAGGAGAAAATGAGATCTGACGTGTCCACTAAAGAAGAACAATTTCTACAGAAATGTGAGCTGATTGGAGGAAAGAGGCAAAAAAAAGGAGCATTCCATAAAGGAATGCAGGGAACACTAGTGATAGGAGGATTTTGGGAACTTAGGATGGGTGACTTAAAGAGACCCTGTCACCAGACCATTAACCTCAGCAACAGTTTTCCCATAGGATTATATGTGCATTCGATATATTTTGAATATTATTTACCTGCAAACTCTCCCTTGTGTAGACATCCAAAGGTCCATAAAATGCTGCCATCTTGGAATGTGATGCCAGGAAACTCAGAGATGTCCCTCAAGAGACACTCTATAGCAGCCTTTCTCAACCAGGGTGCCATGACACCTTTTTGTGCCTCCTGGCCTCCTCAGGGGTGCCTCAAAGTTTTGTGGTAGTGGGACTGTGATGAGAAGGGGAAAGGAAGACTGGGGCAAAGGGGGCTCCTAATGTAAAGGGGGGGACTCTGATGTGAAAGGAGGGCTCCTGATGTGAATGGTGGCTACTGATTTAAAAGGGGGCTAATAATGTGAAAGGGGGGGGCTACTGATGTGAAAGGGGGCTACTGATGTGAACGGGGGGGGGGTACTGAGGTGGTACTGATGTGAAAGGGGGGCTCCTGATGTGAAGGTGATACTGATGTGAAAGAGGGGCTCCTGATGTGAAGGGGGATACTGATGTGAAAGGGGGGCTCCTGATGTGAAGGTGATACTGATGTGAACGGGGGGCTCCTGATGTGAAGGGGGATACTGATGTGAAAGGGGGGCTCCTGATGTGAAGGGGATACTGATGTGAAAGGGGGGCTCCTGATGTGAAGGGGGGGCTACGGATACAAGCACAGTTATTGTTTTGTAAAAGTAGCAGTGACATCATCACAGTGCTGTACATAGCCTGAGCAGAGAGCAGAGCTGTGGGAGGGACCTAGCAGGCCCCACCCACTACAGGAGGAGGTGGAGACAAGACCAGTCACCCTGCACAAGGAGAGAGATCAGCAGTCACTGGTGTTTATTTTTAGTATTATGTATGTAGGTATTTATTTATTCTTAGAGGCTTGAAGCCCCTACATAGTTCATGTTCATAGAGAGTTTGTTGCAAATGCCATTTTTCCCCCTTTACTGGAAAGTCCTAGACGTAGACGGGGAATTCCGCGTTTTCTATGTTTCACCGCACGTGTGCGGATTCTATGATTGGCCTTCCACTATGCTGCACCCTTGCTGTGTTCTTCAAGCTGAAGCAATCTACATGCCGCTTGTCATACATTTCCATCGATACGAGTTATATTTCTGCTTAATTTCATCCGCTCCGTCCTGCATGACCTTGAGGCTGAGGCGGCGGCGGCAGCGGCGGCAGTAGTGGCTGCTCACTGAATTAACTTTCTGCCCGGCACAACTGAACAACAGCGTTTTCACCGGAATAACAATGTATTCTGTGAGTCATTGGCATGAAATATTTATCATTCAGCACGCTGTGGCCAAAAATGCACAAAACACAATCGCTGGAGCGGGAAAAATAAAATGAACTCTGAGCCTGATATGTAAACTGTGTCATGGATAGGACCAGGAATGGAGGGGGGGGGAGGGGCGCAGCAACCAATCAGAGCGCTGCTGTTATGTTTTAATGTATGCTAGTCAGTGGAAGCAAGAATGTGATTGGTTGCTGTGGGTAAAACAGACACACAATTCTTTCTCCAATTACTGATTGTGATGTATGATGTACAATACGGCTCTTACATTGACCTTGTCACCACAGGGTCACTCACGCACAATGTCCCAGGCTGTAAAAGTAGACAGTAGAAAGGCATCATGGCACACTCACAAGTCAGCATGTAAAAAAACTTGTCTCACCACTAAGGACAATAACAGAGGTTTGGATACACGTCTTCTGCAGAAAATGTGAAAGCCGCACAGCCGCGCCAAGGCACCTCTGATAGTGCGGTCCTAACTCTAAACTATGAGAGTCTCCATCTTGGAGCACATGGGGGCAGAAGATTTCAAATTGGGTGCAGGTTTGTCAGGAGGAAGCCCAGCCTCCTTAATGGCACAGGAACACACAAGGGATCCCGCACATCCCAATGTCAGCTGAGAACCCCCATGCGTCACTGCACCAAATCGGTCAAGCAAAACAAATGACAAACGCACTCAACAATTTGCCACCAACTATACAGCAAGGTGCACCAGGCTGTAAAAGAACAGGCTCTTCACTTACCCGTCCGACAGCTCATATGTTGACAGCTGACTCTGTACTGCTGTATGCAAACCACACTGCCAAATGTGTGGAATACTTCCTTCCCCTGCTGCATGCTGTGGTTCCTTCCATTGGCTTGTACTTCACTATAATAACCCATTGAGCTGACATTGGCTGAAAGTCCAGCAATCTATTTAACCACTACCCTGATTAAAACAAGTGTGTATTGTACAGATCTGAACCACAGTGCTGACTAAGGAAAGCAGATCCTTCTCTCGCCCATATACGTGGTCCTCTTTACGGACAGGGAAAACCTTCACTTGGTACTGGAAGACTAAAGTTGAATTTAAGCTATTGAATATATGTCACGTACCTGGTAAGAGACCGGAAGGTGAGGAGGCTTCTCTTGCGACTCGTGTCCTTCCGCCCCCGGAGGTGGGAACAGGAAACAGTTGGAAAGCGAGGAGCACGAGTGCCACTGATGGGAACCGACACTGCGCAGGAGACGTCCTGATGACAAGTAGTCAGCAAGCCGGGGGTCCACCGAGCAGACAACATGGAGCAGGAACAAGAGACCAGTGGCGTAACAATCGCCATAGCGACCCAGGCGGGCGCTATGGGGCCCAGGGCACAGTGGGGCCCGGCCAGATGCTGAGCGGACCGCCTGGGTCGCTATGGCATCCTCTGCTGGTGGCTTTCACTGGCGGCTCTGAAGAAGAATGCGCTGCTGTTCAGATCACTGACCGTAATCTGTGCAGCAGCGCGTTCGTCTCCAGAGCCGCTGCTGAGTCAATGAGAGCAAGCAGCGGCGGTGGAGGAGGCGGGGCCTGGTGATGGAGAAGGAGGCGGGCCGGTGACAGAGAAGGAGGCGGGGTCCATCAGCGAGCATGGAGGAAGAGGAGGCGGACTGGTAAGGAATGCGACCAGCCCATCTGAGGGTGACCCTGCAGAGCCCACCATAGAGTGTCTATGGTGGGCTCTGCAGGGTCATCCTCAGGCGGGCGGGCGTGTGGGATCTCAAGTGGGCTCTGCAAGGGGTGTAACTAGAAATCACAGGGCCCCATACAAAGTTTTGCTAGTTACTAGTTACGCCCCTGCAAGAGACAGAAGCGTAGTCAGGAAGCCAGAGGTCGGAGCCACTCGAGCAGCGGAGTACAAAATCAGGAGGCAGAAGGCAAAGTCCAGGAAACAGGCCGAGGTCAGGGGCATGCAGCAATCCAATAGCAAAGTCCAAGCAAGCCAGGTCAGGCAGGTGACAGGAATCCAAATGGTACAAGTACACAGGAACACTAGCTGACGCATGCACGGCCGCCATTTTGCCCTTACAATATAATAAAATAACTAGGCACATATGAGAGACATCAAAGACCAATAATCCTTTATGCAAGCAGGTATGAGAAACATCAAAGGAAATACCTTCCATGTGTGTAAAATAAGATATAGGCGACTTCTGCACATCTAAGGAATAGGCCGTGCATGAGCAGATATCAGCTGAAGCCTCTGTAGATTTGCTTAGACATAAAGGTGCGTAGATGGACCTTGCGGGGCCTGCTCCTGGGCTTCAGTATTAGTTAGGCATGATGTGCCACATGATAAGTTCATGTAAAAAAAAAAAAAAAGGGAAGAAGATAAGGAACTCAAAATTTGACCAAATACTTTAACAATAGATGAGCTTGGGTTTTAAAAAGAATCCTGTCAACCTGAATCCTCATATTGGAGTTATGATTTTATTATCTGGCAGAGGAAATCGGAAGAGAAAAAAAAGCAGAAAATCATATTATTACATTAAAATGAAGCGTAATAGTGCTAAGTGAATTCTAGGAGAAGCAGGAAGAGGATGGAACAGATCTCAATGAAAAGAAAAAGAAAGGAAGGATACATCATTGATACAATGTATATAGATAGATTGATCCTGCAATGTCTCTATTCATCCAGCTCGTTGTATATCATCTCATTTGCGGCTGGCAAGGCATGCTGGGACTTCCATATCCGCCGCGGCTAGCAGGTCACAGAGTCTCCTGCGCTAGTGTAAATGTATTTGGGAAGGACGTGCTGTGATCTGCTGATTAATAAGCGGGAGTGGGATGAATGGATAGGAGGTGACAGGTCTTGGCTGGGCTCTCCTCTAAGTGGGTATATGACATGGCACTTCACTCCAGAGATTGCCATATTTGCTGGCTACAATTTCTGTCTCTCTGCTCCTCAAATCAGCGCCGCGCTCAATACATTCTGTGCATCTATTTTTCAGCGAGGCCCTCGGAATCGTCACTTTGCGTTACTTTCAAGTCCTGAATGTTGCAAGTAGTATCATTTGGGCACCGGAAGAGAAAGCCAGTAACCAGTAATCATGAAGGGGAACAAAGGGCCTTTTTTCATTTTCACTGATTAGTAGGTCACATTTTAATGTTGGGGGGGGGGGCACTGATCTCGCCCCACATCCCTGTTGTTAATAGCACCCTGAATGCGACAAGACGCACAACAAATGCTCTCTCTCTCTCACTCTTAGCTGTATTTTTGTACCTACCTTCCTCTAGCAGTGCTGTATTGCTTTGCTTTTCTTTTGCCCCATAGTGTTATCACAGGAGCCAGCGAAGTTGGGATCCCAGAGGGCACCCTGTGCCTGGATCAAGTAATGCAGAGCACCCTCTAGGATCCCCCCTCCTGGCTCCGGCAGATAGGCGTCCTGCATGGATTGGTGGTAGTGGGGCGGGGGAGTCTTATCAGCGGTGACAAGACTGACAAGTAGTATCTGATGTCTAATATTTTGTGTATGGACATTTCTAAGGTTTAGGGCCCGGTTCACACCTGGGGGATCGAAAACCAACGAAGTCGCACACCACCGCTGATTGCGCTGGCGGTGCCATTATTTTCTAATGGCACCCCAGTCACGCCAGGCAGATCGAGCGTTTCCCTGCATCGATTCTGCCCGTGCAATCGTGCACGATCGCGGTTGAAAAAAAAAATGTACATGTACCTTTCTTCAGCAAATGCCGCGCAGATGAAACCCCATTGAAATTATTGGGGCAGCGCGGCAACTGCTGTGTGCAGCAAAAAGTTTCCAGGCACACTCACCAGCCAGCATGCAAAAAAAAAAACCTGTCTAACCACTAAGGTTAAAAGCAGAGGTTTGGATACACGTCTTCTGCAGAAAATGTAAAAGCCGCACAGCCACATCAAGGCACCTCCATATAGTGCGGTCCTAACTCTAAACTACGAGAGTCTCCATCTTGGAGCACATGGGGCAAAAGATTAAATTGGGTGCAGGTTTGTCAGGAGAAAGCCCAACCTCCCTTAAAGGCACAGGAACGCACAAGGGACCCCGCACATCACAACGGCAGCTGAGACCCCCCATGCGTCACTGCACCAAATCAGTCAAGCAAAACAATTGTGTGTACCTGTGCCTTTAAGGGAGGTTGGGCTTCCTCCTGACAAACCTGCATCCAATGTTATCTTTTGCCCCATGTGCTCCAAGATGGAGATTCTCATAGTTTAGAGTTAGGACCGCACTATACGGAGGTGCCTTGACGTGGCTATGCGGCTTTCACATTTTCTGCAGAAGACGTGTATCTAAACCTCTGTTTTTAACCTTAGTGGTTAGACAGGTTTTTTTGCATGCTGGCTGGTGAGTGTGCCTGGGAAACTTTTTGCTGTTTTACTGTTTGAAGCCCTTCCGTCTGCACCTTGCTGTAAAGATGGTAACGAATTGATGAGTGCGTTTGTCATTTGTTTTGCTTAACTGCTGTGTGCAGTCCTGGGATCGCCCAAGTCTGCACCAGCCCTGACAGTCAATATATTACACTGGACCACATGATGACACTGAAAACCCTCAGACATCTGCACAGGGTGATAACGCTGCAGTGATTTCACTGCAAGCAAAACAGCGTTGTCACCTTGTAGAGGAAGTGCCACAGACCGGTAGATCACCAGCTGGTTAATGAATAATTGAATGAGATTTGACCAAATGAATGAATTCCATTTTATTGCTTTGCAAGTTTAATACACATTGTTACCGTTCACCTTCAGTTATTGAGGCTGATCACATTCATACGTATTAACAAAAAAATCAAATTTCATTTTCCTTTACATGTAATTTGCCTTTGTGAAGCCACCCTGGGTGTTCTTCGGAGGAGATGAGATGCGGAGAGAAGGGAAGCAATGATTTTAGCCTTGTTTTCCCTCTGCCCCCAGAACATTGAGAATCGGAGAGGAAGTTTTCAGGCATCCCTGAGGATTGAAGTGCAGGAGCAGCGATGTCTGGGTAAAAGCCTGTGGCAGCGCAGACAACACACACACAGTGGGCTCCGCAGGGACCTTCTCTTGGCGCCCATCCAAATTATTAGGCACCGAGGCTGACAAAAGACAGAAGACAATTCTGCGGCATGACGACACGAACAATATATCGATTGTCGGGGATGATGGCATATCTCCGCATTAGTAAAAGGAAACTCAGCTGTAACAAATACAGTTGTAACGCGTTTCGCTACGACCTATTTCCTTGTGTCTGGCTGGGTTTTAAAAAAACAATCTATCTTATCACATAAAAGAACATTAAAAAATGTCCGCACACATTATTGCAGGTTGGATGTACGAGGACAACGTACAAGGGCAAAGGAAGAACTTATTTCATTTTCCAGGGCACAAAGCTTTCATAGAGCTATAGAGGACTACAAATCCCAGCAATACATTATACAGCAATACAAAATAATATAAAGCTACATACTCTGTGTTGTTTCAGGGTGGGCTATGCGGGCTCTCAGGTGGGCTATGCGGGCTCTCAGGTGGGCTGTGTGGGCTCTCAGGTGGGCTATGCGGGCTCTCAGGTGGGCTATGCGGGCTCTCAGGTGGGCTATACAGCCTCTGAGGTGGCTGTGTTGGGTCTTAGGTGGGCTATGCGGTCTCTTAGGTGGGCTATGTGGACTCTCGGGTGGGCTATGTGGACTCTCGGGTGGGCTGTGTGGACTCCCGAGTGGGCTGTGTGGGCTCTCAGGTGGGCTATGCGGGCTCTCAGGTGGGCTATACAGCCTCTGAGGTGGCTGTGTTGGGTCTTAGGTGGGCTATGCAGGCTTTTAGATGGGCAGCATGGTGTCAGGAAGACAGAGGAGGAGATGTGTGAGCAGGCGCCTGCAGCTCACAGGAAAGCTGACATGGCCCACAGCAAGCGCGGGCTCTCAGGCAGCCACATCTGTCAAAAAATTTAGTGCACTTAGTGTCTTGGTGTCAGCTGAAAACCCACTGTCTCTGCGGCTGTCCGCACAGGTGGCAACCCTACGAGGTATATTCATATGTAAATGACGCCACCCATTCATACATAAATATCACAGCCGAGCCTATTTCTAGTGGGGGGCCAGTAGCCCCTATCTTAATTTTGGTTGCCCCTGTCTGCCTGACATCGTGTGTCAGGGTTTCAGCTGCTATGAAACCCGGACACAGCATTCAAAACACGGACTGTCCGGGTGAATCCCGGACCACCTGTCTAGGAGTGATGCCTGTGTCTGTCAGACTTGCAATGCCTCATGGGACTTGTAGCTACCTGAAGGTATCAGGTACTGGGTTTGCTTGCCATTTGCTCACCATCGCAAGGAACGGACGTTGAAATTAATTGAAAGAGTTTCTCAGTTCAAACTAATCTTCTTCTTTCTAATGAGATTCTAGTTCTTTAATCTTGCTTCTACGCTCGCTGAATTTTAAGCGGTTGCCTCAGTTCGCCTTTGTTTGGCTGCTTAGCAATGCCCAGAATCAAACAACTTACTCCGAAAACAGAAATCAAATTAATTAGTAGCAAACTACTTAGAAAGCCTCCCATTAGGAGCTTCAGAATAATAAAGTAATCGGCAGTGAAAGAATCACAAGGAGAAGATGAAGTCCCAAGCTTGAGGAGACGGCCATTCAGAGGGAGTCTGCATAAGTAAGAGAGATGGTAATATTACCATTCCCCGAGGAGTTCCTACACTTCATATAGTAATACATTTAATGATAAGCCGGCCTATACAATGAGCGCTGAAGGGCTGTGCACCATTGTGTCAAAAAAAAAGGGAAAAAAAAAAAAAGTACAATAATAATTATTCATCTCCAGAGCTTCTTCCCAAAGTTTTTATGGACAATAATATCTGAAAATGGATAAATAAGAAGAAAAGAAGTTTATCCAGCAATCTGACCCACTCTGAGGGGAGTCTTTCCCGATACCTCATGAGATTCACTCATGTTATTTTGATGTCTATTGAAGAGCCAGTGGACCTCCCACAAGGTTTATACCAGCCCTCATGCCTTTCATTATTGCTGTCTTAAGAGGGCCACCCACTATGACACCCCTCTCGATGTTCAAGTGCCCAGTGATTTTCAGTACTTGGCTCCTTGACAC
Organism: Nanorana parkeri; assembly: GCF_000935625.1. Lineage (NCBI taxonomy): Eukaryota > Metazoa > Chordata > Amphibia > Anura > Dicroglossidae > Nanorana > Nanorana parkeri. Next base: position 546,650 of record NW_017306953.1, on the reverse strand, counting down.
CTACAGTGATCTGGACAAGCATGGGGAGGAACAGGAATTATCCCTCCCAGGGAGTTGGAGGCAAATAAACTCTGGGGAAAGGGGGGTATGAAATTTGATTTTGGACCATATGGCTACAAGTTCACAAACCCATATGTCTGGCACATGGACTAACCAGGAGTCTACAAATGCAAGAAGACACCCGCCCTTTCACCCTGAGCTGGACAGATGGGGGCAAAACTTGATGCGGAAGAGCAGAGCATCTCTGTGGGCTTCGACTCCCAGGGATGCTCCCCCACCTTGAGCTGCACAGATGGGGGCAAAACTTGATGCGGAAGAGCAGAGCATTTCTGTGGGCTTCGACTGCCAGGGATGCTCCCCCCCCACCTTGAGCTGCACAGATGGGGGCAAAACTTGTTGCGGAAGAGCAGAGCATCTCTGTGGGCTTCGACTGCCAGGGATGCTCCCCCCCCACCTTGAGCTAGACAGATGGTAGCTTGAGCTGGACAAATGGGGGCAAAACTGGATGCGGAAGAGCAGAGGATCTATTACTCTCGTGAAGAGGGCAAAGATGAAATGTTCCAATTTAAGAGCTTGCAGTGTTTCATGGTGTTTATATTTAACCACTGAAAAAGGAAAACTTGAATTCCTTTGGCCAATAATATACATTTATATCTTGTCTTAATCACTTGTGTAAAACAAAATGTTGTTTTGCACATATATACTGTATATATTTTTTTCTAAATCCAGTAAAAAAAAATAGGATCCTTTGGGGATCCACTCCTTCATTTCTACACATAACAAGGGGAAGCACTTGAAGCAGAACTCTCGCCCAATACTGCAAGATAAAAATGAATAGCCCATTAAACATGAATTAAATCAACCAACTTTTACTGCACTATTCAGCTTTGGGCAGCTTCACACCATTTTCTGGACTTGATCTGGTCCGCAAAATGGTGTGAACGAACCTGCCCGCAGTTCCAGTGCATTCCAGACCAGACAAAATGAGACGTGCAGTATTTTTCTGGTCTGATCTGGAACGGACTGCACTAGTATGAACAGGGGCCAGAAATAGCATAGGGATACATTAGGATGCATTTTGGGTCCGCAAACAATCTGGCCTGGTCTTGAGATGATCAATCTAATGGCCAGCATAATTCCACCCACTTACTCTGAGCTCAGATTGTCAGCATTTATTGTTTACAGGATACCCATATATTTCTAGTTATTGCAGAACACTGACTTCATGTACATGTGGACGGCAATTTCCACTCATTACATATGAATTCCATGCTCCCTGCACATAGCATAACGGACGAGCCGCATTATATCACTGGAACTCAATGAACAAACTCCAGACAATATAGTTCCTCAATACCAAATGTACAGTAAACAATGTTTCCATTTAGAAATAAATTACATTGTAGTAAACTGAAAATAAAACGCAATTGCCTGGTAATTGGAAGTCAAGGTAAAGAGATTGTTCAAGCATATACAAAACATCAATAAACCCAACGAAAAGGATAATTGAGACAGCGGGAGCTGGAAAAGACACACGGCGCTCCGCTGTTTTCTGAAATGCCAACCGCTAATAACACGGCGATCTCTGACCTGTTTAATCTATTGTGAAAAGCTAAGTGCTCTCCAATCAGAGGAGGAGGTAAGGCAGGAATTGTGCCATCTGTGATCTGGAACATGGGGACAATATAAGTATAAAGGGATCACTCTGCACTCATTAAGTTGCGCCGTGAGCCGGATCATATCGTGAGATCACATTATTATTATCCTTCTGTAAAGCTTGAAGAGCACCACAGTCGCTCAGACAAATTTAAAGGTACAAGGCAAACATAAAAATAAAACAAGTGCACCAGACAGGCGGTAGAGATGAGAAAAAGTGAAAGATTTTATTCCCCCGAAATTTCAGCAAAAATGAGAGATGTTCGCAAAATTCTGCTATTTTGGTGACAAGCATTGAAATCAATGGGGAAGTTAGGGCCCAAGTCAACGGAGGGTCTTTTGACTTGAACCCTCCGATTACCTTCCAATCCATTGCGTTGTGATCCATTTTTCAACGGAAGGGCACCGAAAAAGGAATTTGTATAAATGGGGCTAGTTCACACTACACAACAGTCTGGTGCGTTACGTTACGTAGAAACATGCACTACTTTTATTTTTCAGCACAACATAACGCAGCTGAAGGGAGTGATGTGAACTTGCCCCATTCACACCCATTCATTTTTCGGTGCCCTTCCGTTAGTGTCCATTGAAAAATGTATTGCAACCCAACACATCGTAACGGATTCGGCTCCTCAGGCCTTTTTTTTTTTTAAAGGCGCAGTGGGCTTTCAGTGTCTCCTGAGGGTTTACAGAAGGTTTATTCACCTAAACTGAACCTGTTCTTTAGTCCCTCATTAGATTCATTATTTTACATTTTATTTTATTTTTTTACAGAATGAAAACAAATAGACAATAGACAGTGGGAAAAAAGTTAAAATAAAATTAAAAGCAATGTTACACAAATGACAATCAAATTCGCAAACACAAAAAAAGGAAAATAACGCATTTTATAAAAACACTCAGGGGAACAATGTATCAATGATTCATCCAAGATTCACATTTTTTTATTTATTTTAATTTAGGTGAAAGTTGTGTGAATCTTGTTATCTCTCACCTTGACTATTGCATCTTCTTTCTCATTGGCCTACCTTTACACAGGCTATCCCCCCTTAAAGGAGAACTATGACATGAGTGATTTCCACTCACCTCATAGTTCTAAGCCGACCTGTGACAATGAGACTGTCACTGGTCGGCTCAGTCGATCAGGAGGTGAGCGAACACATACCGGGTTCCCTCACCTCTCGATCCTGTCACGGCTCTCTGCCGTGACAGGGGGAGGGGCTGGATTCCCCTCTCCCCGCTCCGATCTGCCAGCGCTGACTGGGGGAACGGACGGGGAAGGGGGCGGGTACAGCTGGCTCTGCCTCTAGATAGGTAGAGCCAGCTGTCACTCTCACAGCTGGGCGGATCCCATCATCTAAGTCGGGATCCGCTCCAGGTGCGGCGTCTCAGTATACCGCGAGCGGTATACTGAGCTTAGGGTAACGGGAGGACGCTAGTTTGTGTCCTCCCGTTACCCCAAGGAGAACTATGGGGAAAAACACTGACCCCATAGTTCTCCTTTAAGTCTAACCTGAATGCTGCTGCCAGACTCATCCACCTCACCAACCATTCAGTGTCTGCAGCCTCTTTTTGATAATCCCTCCACTAGCTTTTGATCACCCAAAGGCAGGGGCATCCCCAGCTTTTTTGCCGGCTGTGGCTGTGGGGGGGCTGGGGGCAAGGAGTGCGGCCTCTGCAACATCTGGCAACCAGTGATGTTACTGGTTGGCAGGAGCTGAGCGGAATGCCAACAAGAGCGTCACAGGTTCCTAGGGGCTAGGAAGGGAGATGTGTGACGGCCATACACATTTCCATGCCCTGCTCTAAGCAACCTGGGACACTCTGACCAGAAAGGGGGCGACAGGTACATTGTCCTGCAGAGTGGCAATGCCGCTCTGCCTGTCGCCCCCTCCCCACATGACCCAAACAGATGCCACCTGAGGCAACAACCTCAGGCTGCCTCATTAACAACATACAAAGCCATCTATAACTGCCGCCAGCTACATCACCAACCTCATCTCAAAATATCACCCAAACTGTCCTCTCCGCTCCTCCCAGGACCTCCTGCTCTCTAGCTGCCTCGTCACCTCCTGCCATGCTCACTGTCCCATCCTCCGGAAACGCCATACCCCAATCTGTTCACTCATGTCCTACTCTGTCCACCTTTTCAGGGAAGCCTATCTCACCTCTACCTAACAAATGAACTTTGACATTCTCCATCAGCTCTTCCCCTCACAGTTATTACCTTCTATATCATTTGCCCCTCCCTTTTAGATTGTAAGCTCTCATGAGCAAGCCCCTCTCAACTCTCTTGTATTAAATTTTATTGTAACTGTACAGTCTTCTTCTTTGTGCAAACTGTTGGCGCTATACTCTATAAATCTTATATAATGATAATAATGATAATAATAATTTGGGGTGATAAATAGGCTACTAAATGAAATCAAATACTACAAATATCCTGAGAAAAAAAATTGATTTCCGTTTGCCTAGTGACTGAAATTTTGCTGTGAAATCAATTTTGCTAAAATCACTTCACTCATCCCCGACAGGGGATCATCTACAGGCATTTTTCTGTCATCCAAACATACTTAGATCTGTCGCTTGTATGACTCGCCTGACAGGCTAAAGAGTTGCTGAGAAAAATAAATTTTCCTCAGGTCATCCATTACAAAGATTCATTGTAGTAATCTTCTGCAGCATGAAATGAAATTCTAGGTTCGGGGTAGGCAAATTCAGGCCCGCCAGCTGTGGTGACGATACAAATCCCACCAATCATTGGCCCATGGCAGTCATGTATGCGACTGTCAGAGTCTTGCATTACCTAATGAGATTTGTTGTTGCACCACGGCTGCAGGGCCGGAGTTTTCCTACCCCTGCTCTAGGTGATAGGGTTGTTCTGGGACAGTCACATGACCAGTCCCAGTGCGATGATAAACGAAAACGTACTTTGACAATGAGCTCAAACCAGCATCTTTTGTGTGTGTGTGTGTATGCAGTGACTGAGGAATCATACACATAACAAATTTGGTTCCAGACTTTATTGGCACCACCAATGCATTTCTTGGAATTAACCCCCCCCCCTCCTTCAGGTTTCTTAGTGATGATATTTGGCAGACCAAGTAACATAATCTTTCTGTTTTAACAGTCTTTGCAAACACAAGAGCCCTAAAAAGGGGGGAGTCATAATCCCCCAAATTTGGCTGGCTGTATTTCTTTGACCAGTTACCAATAAAGTTTGGAACCATGTGTATGATTCCCCACTTGAGGTACTCGTGAACACAAGCAAAAAGTTTCCAGCCTTAGTTGAGTTGAGGAGCCTAGGAACCTCACAAGGTCCCGCTGACCAATCATCAGACAGCCCTAAAGCTGGAGACTTGATTCCCAGCAAAAATAAACCTTGAATCCTGAACACCTAAAGATTTCTAGAAAAAGCAAGCGGCAAGCATAACCAGCACACCTGACCTCCATCGACCGACCTTTTTCAGGGGCCATTGACTCAGCTGCTGCTAAAACTATTGGATCACAACAACAGCCACAGTAGCATTTCAGATAAAGGCCGTGAGTAGTGGTAGGTTTCCTTTGGGTATTTTTGAAGTGTTTTGGTTGCACAGATTTGTTATAGAATCTTGTCATGTTCTGGAGTTCACACAGTCATATGAAGGGGGTTTCTATCACTCAAAGAGCAGATCCCAATCTCACGAGGCTTGCTTCAATACAGCATTACATCCCCTGGTATTTGGAGTAGATATAGCCAAAGCTGGTAGAGTTGCGTAGGAAGTCTTTGTTCCTGTAACACGGGAAGTACGGAGTGGAGCACTCGTTGGGATCTTGGCCTGGTCGGTCATTTTCAGGGTAATCATCTGAAGTTGCATTGTTTCTGCAAATCCATTCCTCGAAGATCCTACAAAAATTTATAAATAAGCAGCCAAAATTATAATGAATGAAAAACATATAATTTGGAATATAAACATGGATAATTCAACTCTGTCTGTGTCTCATCTTGAATGATTTCAAACAGCAGTTTCCGGCAAAAGAAGACATACTATATTCACCTTTCCCGCCCATTTTCTCTCCCCTGTTCCAGCACTCAAAACACCTCTTTGGCATCCTACATGTTCCCCGCTGTCATTGTTTCTTCCTCCGACCCCTCCATCACTGCTGGATTCAGCCAATACTGGTAGTTGGATCACTAATTTGTAAAGGTGCTGTCATCTCAAGCAGTCTCATATAAGATGCCCCCAATCTCCACTTGTCTCCCCTAATCACACCTGTAGTCAAGTCAGGGCCGGATTTACTCTCTCTGCTGCCCCAAGGCCAGGTTCCTCAATGCGCCCCCCCTACCCCCCC
>NW_017306953.1:507046-540639 GCF_000935625.1 Nanorana parkeri | reverse complement strand
CCCCCTTCAACCCCCTCCATGGAGAATGGCAGACCTGCAGGCTGCATATAAGTGATCTCGGCAACTTTGTACTTGTACAAAAAAAGCTTCCCCACTGTAGATTTAGCTCTGCTTGCCCAAAACAGGGCTAAATGTATAAAACAGCTACCCGCCCAGCACCCGAAACTGCACGTCACAGGCATCGGGAGATAGGAATTTCACACCCCTACTGCCCCTCTACTCCCTGCTGCCCCAAGGCCGGGCCTTGGTTGGCCTTGTGGGAAATCCGGCCCTGCCTGTGGTATGTCTCCAGGTTCTAACAGTTGTCAGCAGCAATACAAATGCTAAATATTTCACACGGCCCCTTGGGGATGTCATAAGCTGTAGCTGAACCCCAATATATAGCATGTTGCCAACTCTGATGTAACAAATTTAGAGAAAAAAAAACGTACTTATCAATAAAACAATGGTGTAGTAGAAACATTAGATCGTTGCTGGAGATCGGAACCACAGACATCGTCCCACCGAAGAATATATGGACTGAGTTATGCATGCTGAGATCTTTTGTTTGCCCGTTTGATGCATTCAAGAAACCTACAAAGATCATAATACACTATTACAGTCTTCTGGTTCATTTCCTTTCAAGCACCCATTATCTTTCTCTTTTACCTTGTTGGGTACCACAAGCTAACAATGAGTTTGACAAATGAAAAGAAAAACCCTATTGAGTTATGGTTATTATTATTATTATTATTATCTGCATCTAGAATGGTCATGTGTCATAAATTTATACAACCATTTACGTAGCACAATTTTTTACGGTGCCCCTATGGCTTAGAATGTCAAGTACATGCACAGGTCCTTTTCCTCATCATGTCATAATTCAGGTAAAGTGTTCATTTTAGTATCAGATGGAGTGAGAAACCGTTAGGAACCTTGCCAGGTTTTTTTTTTTTTTTATGCCTATGTCTTCACTGGGGAGAATAACTCTCTCTTTGTCCTGGTAAATATAAAAAGTGATGGGGAATCAAAAATAGACATGTAAGCTGCGAAAAAATTTGGTTCGGTTTGGATACTTCGTTATTTCGGGATTCGGATCCGAAATTCAATTTGGTTTAGGGTTTCAGATGCGGACGAAATCCGAATTTTCGTTAGTTTCGGATGAGTTTACGAATATTCGTTGCGAATACCACAGAAAACCATATACAGATATTAATACTAAAGCTGAATATCCTAGACCAGAATAGCATTCGGCATCTGAATTTCTGAATTGCATTCGGGTCTGAGAGCCTCAGCTTTAGTATTATATGTATATACTGTATATGGCTCCCATATTGCCATAACGAAAACTCGTATTCAGACCCATTCGGATGCATTAAACCGAAAAACCCATCTGATTGGCCAGAAAAGTCACATATCTGATTCAATTTAGTTTTTGAACGAAATTCGGACAGTATCTGAAATTGAGAAACGGAAGTCGGATTCGGACACATTCAGATTTATTGGGATTCGGAAATTTGGATTGTGCATGAATGTCCGAATTTCTGCAAATTTGTACGAATTATGATTTGGAACGAAACGAATCGCACGTGTCTAATCCAAAATGTCATGGCTGTCATCAAAACAGAGGGGGGGGGGATCTTCACTTGTTCTAATTAAAAATGTCCCTCCCCCCCCCTCCTGTTTTGATGACAACCATGACATGAATGGAAACAATTTTTGTATTCACTTTGGTGAGATTTCCCCCCGTGTCTGCTTCCTGTATCTAAAACAAGAAGTGAGGGGAAATCTTTCCAATTGTACAAAAACAACAGAAAATAAACTGACAGAAGTTTCCTAGTCTGTCAAAAACTACAACATTTTTTTTTACCTAGAGATACATTTAAAAAAAATAAATAAAGTTGAGTTACAATCCTGCTTGCCCACCTTCTAAGGCATTACGGAAGCTTTTCCTTGCCATTCTGTTGTAGGGAGGGAGGTCATAATCTTTCCATTGCAGAGTGTCCTCCACATCTTGGAAGGTGGGTAGGCTTGGGGCATCAGGATCAGCGCCAGGCTTCCTGTGCAATTTTTGCATCTGATTCTGGTCATCAGCACTCAGGCAGTAAGCATCAATATAGTTGTATCCGCTGCAAATAGACTGAAGAAGGGAAACATGAACAGCCTTGTTAGTAGATGAATGGGGAATTAATTCATATTTGCTGAAATTCAAAAGTATTCACAGGTGATTTATTTATGTTAAATTCCAGTGCCTATGGATGATTGTATGTCGTGTATAAGCAATCAGTTTCCTGTAGGTGACCCTAGTATCTATAGCTCAAACTTTATTTTAGTTTTCTATAGAGTGGAGAAAGGTTAAAGGAGAACTATGAGATGAGTGTTTTCACTCACCTCATAGTTCTAGCCGACCTGTGACAATGAGACTGTCACAGGTCGGCTCAGTAGATCGGGAGGTGAGTGAACACATACCGGCGCTCGCTCACTTCTCGATCCTGTCACGTCTCTCTGCCGTGGCAGGGGGAGGGGCTGGATTCCCCTCTCCCCGCTCCGATCTGCCAGTGCTGACTGGCGGAACGGACGGGGGAGGGGGCGGGTACAGCTGGCTCTGCCTCTAGATAGGCAGTCACTCACGCAGCTGGGCAGATCCCGTCATCTAAGTCGGGATCCGCTCCAGGTGCGGCGTCTCAGTATACCGCGAGCGGTATACTGAGCTTAGGGTAACGGGAGGACGCTAGTTTGTGTCCTCCCGTTACCCCAAGGAGAACTATGGGGAAAAACACTGACCCCATAGTTCTCCTTTAAGTCTAAACTGAATGCTGCTGCCAGACACATCCAGAGCCAGCGGTCAGTCACGCAGTTGGGCGGATCCAGACATAATTGTCAGGATCCTCTTCAGCTGCGGCGTTTCGGTATACAGCTCGCGGTATACTGAGCCTAGGGTGACGGGAGGACGCTAGTTTGTGTCATCCCGTTACCCTAAGGAGAACTATGGGGAAAAGCCCTGACCCCATAGTTCTCCTTTAATACTCCTGTCAGTTTATTTTTTTGCTATCTGTGTCCTGCTGATGACATTTCCTTTAACTTTGGTTCTTGGAGATGCAACAAGAAGTGTGAAGATATCTCCCCAAAGCAAAGAGAATTCACATCTTCGATGGTTTTCACCAAAATATTTTTCCTCCATTTAAATATTTCCCCTCAGCTCTTGCGCTTATAACTAATCTGGAATTTTGGATTTCCCCAAATGGTCACCAGTACAAATATGAGTGTGAATTTCCATCTCACCATAAAACAATTACCCATCAGAATTGCTAATACCTCTGCCTTGTCTAGATATAGCCTGTGTTTTCTCTGGAGCAGAGTATTTTGGATCTGTGTTGTGTATAATTCCAAATTTTGTCTTATGGTGAAAATATAGGAATTTTATTAACACGTGCGTGAACACTTCTGCTGATTGGACCTTTTGTTTTACTGCTTGGATGTTGGAATGGCAGTCAAGGGGGCCATTAGGGTACATGATTTTGAGAGGAAGCTTTGTGGACAAGTGAGCTGTGCACAGTCTCTGCTAATGGAGACATGCTGATAGCAGGGCCAGATTTCCCACAAGGCCAACCAAAGCCCAACCTTGGGTCAGCAGGGAGTGGAGGGGCAGCAGGGGTGGGGAATTCCTATCTCTCGATGCCTGGGACATGCAGTTCCAGGTGCCGGGTAGGTAGTTATTTTCTACTTTTAGCCCTGCTTTGGGCAAGCACAGCTAAATGTACAGGGATGTGGCCGCTTGTTTTGCCCAAGTGATCTCGGCGCATTGAGGAACATGGCCTTGCGGCAGAGAGAGTAAATCAGGGCCTGGCTGATAGCACATAGTATAGGACCAGCAAGTTAGGAGCTTTGGGCTGTGTTATCAGCTTAGTACAGAGATACACTATATATAGCCAAACCTTTGTGAAAATCTTACCACCACACCTATATGAGCTTGTTGGACATCCCACTTCAAAAGCCATGGGCATTAATATGGATCCCCCCACCACACACCTTCCTTTACAGCCTCCCCCTTTCTGGGGAGGGTTTCTGGGAATTTGTGTCCATTAAGTCAAAAGAGGTCAGGTACTGATGTTGGATGGGAAGAATTGGCTCACAATCGCCATTCCAATCTTTCCTAAAGGTATTCAGTAGCATTGAGGTCAGGGCTTTGTGCAGGCCACTGGAGTTCCTCCATAATACACTGGTCAAGCCACATCTTTATGGAGCTGACCTTGAGTACAGGAGCAGTCATGAAAAAGGCCTTCTCCAAAATGTTGCCACAAGGCTGAAAGACCACAATCGTCCAAAATGTCTTTGTGTAATGTAATATCAATGGTATCCTTCACTGGAAACACCTGGGCACTTGGATTTTTCACATATTTTGGCATCTGGTGTAGGTATTCGCTGGTCAATTGTCAACAAATGTTTGTCCATTCTGTGCATATCCCATGTTGCAATCAAACAGCATACAGTGGGTAGGTCCAAATTCATTATAGCTGAACTTAACAAGGACAGTGTCCTTATATATGCAGTGCTGATGTTGTGTGCAAATATTGAGGGAGAATATCACATAAGATATAAATGGTCCACATTAACATCTTCACATGGGATATTGGTGTACAGATTATGTGGATTTTTTTAAATTCACATCCCTAATTGTCATAATGACAATGGTTTCAGGGAACAGGAAGTGAAGTAAAATAGTCAACAACTCCACAGGCAGAAATAACTCTTTTTAGTAGAAATGAAGGAGGCTTTTTATTCATTTCCCCTCACTTCCTGTCTGGTAAAACTGTTGTCACCCCAACTTAAAAAAAAAATGTATAAACTTTAAAAAATGTAATTGTTTTTAAAATATTATAGATATCTCACTTACCTTCCAAAAGGCGAAATGGGAGTATTTACTGAGAAACCCTTGCACGTCGTTATCACCGAGAAAGTCGTCAGTGCAGATTGAGCAGTTTTTCTCTCCTCGCCAGTCGAAATAAGGAATGGCAAAATTTTCATCCCCCGTCAAGAGCTGAATTTGTCTCTCCAGGAAGAGGAGGCCCAGCCGATGCCAACCGGGAAAAGCCGGACCTTGATGGGCGTAGGTTGCTGAACCAAGGAAGGTCCCATTCATCATAATTGGTTTCATGGAATAGTAATGGATCCAGGAAAAGACATTATAGATGGAGGCATCGACAAAGCGGTACGCGTCCCGATGATTTCGGTCTCCGGGGGACAAGATGACAAAGTTCTTACTAATTGTGGTTTTGGCCAGCACCAAGTAGCCGAGGAATCTTTTCCTTTCCAGCAAAGAAAGTTCTCGGATTTTCCTTCGGCACAACAGTGATCTTGCGGTCACACTTTTCACCGAAATACCCGTACTTACAGTCGCCGCAGTCATAGCCGCTGTAATTTCCAAAGCATCCGCAGGTTCTGTCGTAGTAATACTTTGGCCAGCCCAGGCGATCATCATATTGGCGCTCTTGGCCAGCTACGAAGGAAGTAAATACAACCCGGTTACGGCATTGTCCACGGCCCGAGCGGGAGCCGCAGGAGCTGCTGTCCTTCCAAAGGGGGCAACAGGTTTTGGTCCGAAGTGCAGCAGCTGTGGTGCAGGCCCGTGGGAACTGACTCTGGACCAAATTACAGCAAAGAACGAGGAAAACACAGACGACAATCATGGCTCACCGCAGAATGTCAGTCCCTGGAGAGGACAACGGGACTAGAATGTTTAGTAAAGTCTAGTCTAAAAAAAAAAGAAAGACATTGTTGTAAAATACAGTGGCTGCTAAATGCGTGAAACCTTAAAGCAACATGATAATGTACATTCAGCAAGTAAACCTTTCATATCTTTACCTTCTTGCTATTTCCTAAGTACTTCCTTTGAAGAGATTACTGGGCTTTCTATTAAAATCCAGCACTGCCTGCTCACTTTTTGACTGTCTCTCTCTAACTGCAAACCCGTATGGTACTGTTTGAACATGAGACAAGAAAGGGGGCTGTATATGTGCTGTGCACAAAGCCAAATAGCAGGAAATCTTACTACACCAGGCAAATCATATCATAGCTTTGACATTGCTCGGCAATAGTGTGAAGACCTCCCTTCCAGGCTACCGCCTGCTGGCTGCTGTTGGTAATTTTTCTTAGGTTTATAAAATACATATTGGTAAAGTTATCTGTATTAGGCTGGTCACGTTCACCTATATAGCTACAAATCCTGTAGAATAAAAATAAAAGAGTTCAGTTTACCATTTTTGTCATGTCCATCCCATTGGAGAGATTCGCTCTCTCCATTGGTGCTAGTGACCATTGTCGGCAGGACTGAAATGGATGGGAAATCCCAAAATCTACAAATTATTATTATTATTACATAGTATTTATTAGGGATGCACCGATACCACTTTTTTGGGTCTGAGTACGAGTACCGATACTTTTTTTAAGTACTCGCCGATACCAATTACCGATACTTTTTCTTAAAGGGGCAGATCACATTTTTTCCAAAGCAATACAAAATAATGATTTTAGGTCAGTTTCTTAATATTATGAAGAACTGTAACTCAAAAGACAACATGACTGTCAAAAAATAAGTTTACTTTGCTTAAATTGTCACAAAGTTGTACTCAACGAAAGTTAGTAAAATCTCAACGTGCCATTTGAAAAAAGGCCACAAGATGGCGTATGGATAGGATGGAAGCAGATGGAATTGTGTAGAAAAGTGAAAAAACCTTAATTTAGCTTAAGACCTCATTCACACAACTAACAGCCGGCCCTTGTTATATTAATACAGCATGGTCACAGATAAATTAATCTTTATTTTATATAATATTGATTAAGCAATGGAAAAAACAATTATTTTATATTTATTCATGCTGTATTCACTCAGCTATGATTCCCTGGCTGGAATCCTTTTTTTTGCACCTGCAAGTTGCAATATCACAGGCAAAACCTCTGCTTTTGTTCCAATTATAACTCCACCAAGCTTTCCCAAAAGTAAAAAAAATCATCTTAAACTTACATTTAGGCCTCATTCACATAACTAACTTGCAGGTGCAAAAGTATGGATTCCAGCCAGGGAATCGTAGCTGAGTGAATACAGCATGAATAAAATAAAATGTTTTTCCATTGCTGAGTGATTTATAATATATATATCAAATAAAGATTAATTTATCTTTGACCATGCTGTATTAATATAACATTGACATTCCTGGACCTGTATATCAATATATTTTGTATTTGTTTAAATGTGCCAGGTATACAGAATTGGATATATATATCTGTACAACACTATACAATAATACACTGTTCTGGAGTCTCTGGACATATGCTCATCTATTTTCCCCATCATGGGGATACAAGCCTTAGTTAGCAATGGCATGATCTAAATATTCATTTCATTATTCAATGTCTTTTTTTTATATATTATAAAGTTTATAATGTAAATAAAAGACATTGAATAATTAAATTAAATGAAATGAATATTTAGATCATGCCATTGCTAACTAAGGCTTGTATCCCCATAGTGGGGAAAATAGACGAGCAGCACATGTCCAGACTCCAGAACACTGTAGTGTGGCACAGTTATATCTAATTCTGCATACCTGGCTGTATATTATACATTAAAAAATGTAATATACAGCCAGGTATGCAGAAATAAATATAACTGTTCCACACTATATGTATGCATTATGCACTACAGTGTTCGGGCCTTGACATGTGCTCAGCCTCATCCATTTTCCACCATATGGGGATACAAGGCTTAGTAAGATAGAATAGCAAGCAGTAGTGATTTTTTTTTTATAAACCTAATAATTGCATTACAGCAGGCAAATATAACTTTTTTTTTATGCCAACCTGTGCCCAGCCCACACCTGTAGTGTGGCACAGTTATATCTAATTCTGCATACCTGGCTGTATATTATACATTAAAAAATGTAATATACAGCCAGGTATGCAGAAATAAATATAACTGTTCCACACTATATGTATGCATTATGCACAACAGTGTTCGGGCCTTGACATGTGCTCAGCCTCATCCATTTTCCACCATATGGGGATACAAGGCTTAGTTAGATAGAATAGCAAGCAGTAGTGATTTTTTTTTTTTTATAAACCTAATTGGTTTATAAAAAAAAAAAAAAAATCACTACTGCTTGCTATTCTATTTGGATGAGGCAAATCATGGATGAGGCAGAGCACATGTTCAGACCAGAACACTGTAGTGCATAATGCATTGCATATAGTGTGGAACAGTTATATTTATTTCTGCATACCTGGCTGTATATTACATTTTTTAATGTATAATATACAGCCAGGTATGCAGAAATAAATATAACTGTTCCACACTATATGCATTATGTACTACAGTGTTCGGGCCTTGACATGTGCTCAGCCTCATCCATTTTCCCCACTATGGGGATACAAGGCTTAGTAAGATAGAATAGCAAGCAGTAGTGATTTTTTTTTTTTAAACCTAATAATTGCATTACAGCAGGCAAATATAACTTTTTTTTTATGCCAACCTGTGCCCAGCCCACACCTGTAGTGTGGCACAGTTATATCTAATTCTGCATACCTGGCTGTATATTATACATTAAAAAATTTAATATACAGCCAGGTATGCAGAAATAAATATAACTGTTCCACACTATATGTATGCATTATGCACATATGGGGATACAAGGCTTAGTTATAGAATAGCAATTAGGTTTATAAAAAAAAAAAAATACTACTGCTTGCTATTCTATTTGGATGAGGCAAATCATGGATGAGGCAGAGCACATGTTCAGACCAGAACACTGTAGTGCATAATGCATATACAGCCATGTATGCAGAATTAGATATAACTTTGCCACACTACAGGTGTGTGCTGGGCACAGGATGGCATAAAAAAAAGTTATATTTGCCTGCTGTAATGCAATTACTAATTGCATTACAGCAGGCAAATATAACTTTTTTTTATGCCATCCTGTTTTTTATGCTGAACATGTGCTCTGCCTCATCCATGATTTGCCTCATCCAAATAGAATAGCAAGGCAAATATAACTTTTGAGGCCATCCTGTGCCCACCCCCCATCCTGTGCCCAGCCCCAGCAGTGCTGCTAACCTTGTTCTCCGTCGTCTCCGTCTGCTTCATCCCCTCGTGTCACAGCCTAGTCATCTGTCAATGCCGGCCTCTTCTCATGCTGATTGGCCGATTGGATGATTGACAGGCTTCCCCACCAATCACGAGTGAGGACAGAGGAATGGCCTCTTCTCACGCTGATTGGCCGATTGGATGATTGACAGGCTTCCCCACCAATCACGAGTGAGGACAGAGGAATTGAAGGCGGAGTCTGCTTTCGGCTGTTCGCCCGTGGAGAAGGAGATCGTGGCCATCTTGAATGAATGCAGACACGGTCCTGTGTGCTGTGTGCGGCGGTGGAAGATGGCAGACACAGGTACTCGTTTTAGACATCCGAGCATTTGCACGAGTACGAGTACTCATGCAAATACTCGGTATCGCGGCCGATACCGATGCTTGTATCGGTATCGGTGCATCCCTAGTATTTATATAGCGCCATCAGTTTGCGCAGCGCTTTACAATATAAGGAAGACATTACAATTACAATACAATTCAAGACAAGATGGTAAGGAGGGCCCTGCCCCTGAGGGCTTCCAATCTAAAAGAGGAGGGGGAAATGATACATGAGGAGGTAGCTGTGTGAGGATGAATTGTCTGAGAAAGTGATGGTTCAGTGGTTAGGTTGAGGTGGGATAGGCTTCCTTGAAGAGATGAGTCAAATGTCACTTGAACAATAGGATGAGAAGAAATCTTCCAATGGATAAACCTGCACTGGAGACAACCAGGAGGGGATAACCCCTTGCTTTGGAGAGATCTTTTCTTACTTGTTTCTCTAGGACAAGAAGTCAAGGAAAATCTTTCTGATTTGACACGGACAAGAAAAAAACCTGACAGGAGCCTTAACCACCCCTTACTCTTCAAAAACGTCTGATAGATTTACATACAGTTTATGAGGAAACCTTTGCTTCTTGGGCTTTTGACTAAGATCAAGGGTAGTATCTGTTCTTATCAGGTTTCAGGGGAAAAAAGACACCATCTTCAGACCAGGAGATGGTTGTGAAGTATTCCCTGGAGTACTTGGTGGGTGCCGGAGGGGTTTCCTTTCCTCCTGGGTTGATTCTGGTTTGGTTATCCCCAGTTGTAGGCAGGAACTCCTCTGGTGCTTATGCCTTCTGGTAGGGATGGGACTGCATTTATCTGGCCGGAGGGTTCGGGGAGCGCAGAAGCTCACAGTACTGTGCCCCCTGGGAGTGGTGTCTCAGGGTGTGCCAGAAAATCACTTGGGTTTGGAACCCCACTTGATTCACCAGCACTTGGTTACGGCACTCAAGCTACTTTCTGAACCACGCCTCTTGGGCAGGCATTCTGGCTAGCCTGGGGCAATTTTTATACCTCTGCTGGATGACTTGCCAGGTTTGTGCACTGGCACTTATTTATTTAAGCACTTTTTTTTATGCACGACTGCACGTTTTGACTTCACAGAATGACGGAGGGTGCGGGTACCTTCGGGGCCCGTTCCTGAAGTTAGGGAGGTGGTTCTGTGGCCTCTTTGGGCTTCCCTGCCTCCTCCCACTCAGGGGTCTCTCTTCGGGGGAGCCCCCACTTAGTACTCAGTTGACCTGTTTCGGCAGGTCCCAGAGCAGAGGGGTCCGCCGGCCTCCGGGTAGGTGGACCTAAGTCATCCTTTTCCCTGCCAGGAGCCTTGCGCCCCAGAGGGGTTCAGGAATCCGAGGCCCTTCTCACTAGAGAAGGACCATAGCATCCTTGTGCACTTTTTTTTCAGTGTGTAGTGATTTCACTATTCATTTTTATTGTTCACAGGGGATGTTTGTTTTCAGTGCACGCTCCACGGGCTTAAAAAAATAAATAATAATAATTAAGAGGAAACCTTATACATGCCCACTTGATTCTATGCTGGTCACATAAAAGAGCTCTTGCCAATTTCAAAAAAGCTATAGCACTTTCTTTAAAAACAACAACTTTTGAGTTAAAGTCTACCTGTGTCTGTAACAGTCTTGCTCATGTAAAAAATGTATGTGATACCCCACATCATCATATCATAGCTGTCAATGGTAGGGGGTCAAACACACGTGTGTCACCCTTCCTCTGACTCCCAGTCCAAGCTGGCACTCAGTATTCTAGGTGTTTGGGTTAGCAGATTATCTCATCTGCATATTAGCAGCCCTTCCCAGTCTAAGGCCATTATACACAATTATTAAAGAGCTATATTTAGATTTCTTTTTTACTGTGCAATTTATATAACAGTTCCACCTTTTTCCTGGAAGCGAAGAGCTGCTAATATGTTAATTTCGGGATCCACTCCTTCAAGCACTTAAAATAGAACTCCAGCAACAGATAACAAGATACAGTATATATACATATATAATTTTCTTAAATCTATTTCAATAAAAATGAGATCCTTTGGGGATCCACGCCTTCGTTTATACACATTACAGGGGGAAGCACTTGAAGCAGAACTCTCGCCCAATATAACAAGATAAAAATGAATAGCCCATTAAAAGATCAAATAACAAAAACAGCTGTTGCTGCAATATTCATCTTCAGGTTAGGATCAGATGTTGGCGATCCTGGGACGCGCGTCCCGGGGCCGCACAATCATGTACAATTTCACACAGAGTTTGCCGCGCAGCCCCATTGATTTCAAAGGGTTTACGTCCGCACGGCAATTGCTAAAAAAAGGTACATGTACCTTATCTTGCAACACACAAAGCACGGCTTTTTTAGGCCCGGCAAGACTGGGGTGCTATTAGAAAATAATGGCCCCGCCAACGCGAGCTATTCCGTGAACACGCGGCCATCCGTTGCAGACTCGTGCGCGATTGGCGAGCGGTCACGGTTCGCCATGGTGTGAACCTAGCTTCAATGGGTTGGCATGTACCTACATGTACCTTTTTTTGCGACACGCACAATGCATGGCTTTTTTAGCCGCAATCGTGTTCAAGTGCATCAGCGATATCTCAGCGGGGACCCGGCGGTGGTGGGCGATGCCATGTAAAGTAGTCACTGCTCCAAGCTCACTCCCGGATGGACTACAATCTCACATTTAGTTTAGTAATTTGTATTGAGCTTGTAGTCCATCCCGGGAGCGAGCTTGGAGCGGTGACTACTTTACAACACACACAGGGACCATGGGGAACAGAAGTAGCCCCCCTCCAGAAGGAAGGACAGTGTCAGCACCAATTCAGAGATGATTGGAGGATCTACCGCCGAGTGATACACAAATAAGATACATTGTTGTTCATAGTTAAGGTACTTGAATGTAATTTTAAAGTGACATTAAACCCTCAGATTTTTTAACATAAACCAATACTGTAATGTGTGCCTTACTGTAATCCATGGTAGTTTCCCTTCTCTTTGCTGCTCTTCCTTTTAAATCCTCATGTCTTCTCATGCTGGGGGAGAACTTCCCTTTGCAGCTCAGGGCCTCTTCCTGTAGTGCTGGCTCAGGTTACAAGCCTATACAAACCTATACACAGACACCATGTATCCATTCCAGAGACAAGGCAGTCTGCTGCAAAACAGAAGTTCTGCCCAGCATGAGACGAGATACAGATTTAAAAGGAAGAGCAGCAAAGAGGAGGGAAACAACCATGGATTACAGTAAGACACACATTACAGTATTGTTTTATGTTAAAAAATCTGAGGGTTTAATGTCACTTTAAGGTTTAACTGCTGAGTTTGTGTCACTTTAAGAGCTGAATTAATGTGTGTCTTTTATATCAACCTATAGCTCAGTTTTAAAAACAGTGAAAATTTTACCCCAGTCCTTGACGGCTCTCATGCCCTTAGGCCCAGGTCGGCAAATTTGGTGACCACTACAAATGCTAATTAGCAAAAGCTGTCAATGGGTTTAGAAACACTCTCAGCAATAGTTGTCTCTCAAACTAAGGAACTACACTGAGAAGTGACAGGTCCTCTTTAGTGTTGCATATACTTGTACAGTAGAAGAGAACATAGGACTGTGTAAAGAATCTCCACTGTAGATGCTATAACAAAAAATAAAGCACTATTCCCAATGTTAGTACTGTGTTCCTCGGTGGTGTTGAGGTCTGCAGGAAGAACCATGGAGTGAGGCAGGCAACAAAGATCGGTAGTTCCAGAAATGTTAATTTCAGAAGAAATTTCAGGCAACAGTTCCTGTTCACCGGACCAACAAGTATTCATTATCATCTTTACATCTGCCAATTTAATTTTGCAACAGACACTTTAACCTTAAGAGTGCATTATATAATCACTGCATGATTCAAGCGCATGAAATGTCAGACTGGAAAGGGAGCTCAGAGTTTGTACATGGTAATGTTACATTGTCATTTCTTATGTAATTAGCTGTTTACTCGCGTCTGTTTTTTGTTATAGGGGGTATCCTGTCTACCTGCAGTGTGAGAAGAGAGACTGAAAGGTGGCTTCAGGAAAAATTTAAGATTCCCGAGATCCAGGAACAAACCAGTGACAACTCAAAAGTAAAAGTTGGGACCCTGCCATACACTGGAGTGCCACCAGTCTAAACTTAATGCCGGCAAATTGGCTGTAGCCAGCTTGAGTTTATATTGTTGTTTTGGTGTCCATTGGGTTTCCCCCAAGTTCAGACCATTGTTTACTTCTGCCTGTTGTTGTAGACTGTACTTCAGGAGAAACACAGGTGACCTTCCAGAAGGGTCTTTGGTCCTTTGCCTCCCGGGGTGCTGTCTTGAGAGGAGGGTTTTTCCTGACAGGCCTTTGAGAGGATGCCACTGTGAGAGGAGTCTTTGGGGGCTAACCCAGCTGAGGTGCCTTTGTCTTTGCTTAATAGGCTCCTGCCAGGGTGGAGGTCTTTTGATTCTTAACCCTGCTGCTCGGGGAGGTCTTTGCCATAAAGAAGGGCCTGACCCTAGGTCTAAGGAAGCAGAAGTTGACCTGTGTCTGAGGGCTTTAAGGATTGTTTGGCT
Source organism: Nanorana parkeri (assembly GCF_000935625.1). NCBI lineage: Eukaryota > Metazoa > Chordata > Amphibia > Anura > Dicroglossidae > Nanorana > Nanorana parkeri. The sequence goes on along the minus strand of NW_017306953.1, from coordinate 526,647 downwards.
GTCCTACTGGAGGGTACATCCAGAGTGATCAGAGCAGGAAGATGGCTGCTTGTATGGATCAGCCTAGGAAGAGGCTTCTGTACTGAAGAATGGCCTGGAGATCTGGGTATAAGCTGCTTCCAGTGGACATTACAAGAGGTTCAAACTGCTCATCCGTACCTGTGATTAACTGCATAGGCCCTGGGTTCTGCTCTGGCTGCCCTTAAAGGGCTAACTACCTACTTTACTAGAAAATAAGTCTGGAGCTGCATTTTGCTCATGTTGTCCTGTTTTATTATTTCGCTTTGTTTTTCCTGTACCCTAACCTATTCACCTGAGTTTATTAAGCTAAAAAATCCATTTAGACATTAAACAGTAACTGCCACTCAATTTAATTTCAAGCACAAAAAGTCAAGGCTTTCACCATGAGAGTAGAAATGCTAGCTCATTGAACCACATAGGGTTCTCCTCACCATCCTAGGGATAGGGGGTGCTACATGAACCTTACAAGTCCCTCTCAGAGGAGACGCGAGATGCCTGGTGTTATCTTACTAGTTGAATAAGTTTCTTCTGTGTGTCCCTCTGATCCTGGTTTCAATTTATGAATAGATCCTTTACACTGCTACCAGAGCTACATCCCACCCTCCTTTTATGTCTACTAAAAGCACTTTTAATGACCGATGAAGTGCATCTTATTGGATACTGAAGTTCCTGGTAGGTGGAGCTTAGCCTAGATGTTAGAGAAAACCAGCCCTTCCGAACTAGGTAAAGCAGGAATCGGTGGGGCGCACACAGAAGACCCTTCCTTGCTAATAAAGGTAATAGCCCTGGGGAGGACTCCTCTAATGAAGAGCTTTAGTCCAATCCTCTCCAAACCTTTATAAACTTTAACCAAAAGTTCCTCTGCCAAATCTTCCCTCACAATCACAGGTGAAAAAAACTTGCTTAATAACCTGGGGTTCAGCTTTAAAGTGTATCTCCAGACAAAACGTTTTTATTATTATTTAAATAGAGTGGGGAAGGACACAAGAACACAAGCCATCTTTCTATTGCTGTCTATGTCCCCGTTTGGGAAGATTTACTTTCTTTATTTGTCCTGGTGATGACTGTCAAAGAGACAGAAAGTGATGGGAAATCCAACATTTTAAAACTGTCATGAGAACAGGAGCTGAGAGAAAATCTTCCAATAGGCACATCTGTTCCAGTGACATTCTTTTAGAAGGTGGAGAATTCTTCCACTTCCTGATGTGTCAAACAAAAACAACCCCCCAATGGAACTAAGACAGCATAAAAACCCTAAGAGGAGTCCTAGCCATTTCCTAAAAAAGTCAGGACCCATCATAGGGAGATGTCCCACCTAGAATACTCAAGAGAAGTCTGCTGCTGACTGAGACCAACATGCTCCACCTATACTTTGATAAGGAAAACAACAACCTCTGCTCACGGTGACGGCTTTCAAAGTTTATTTAGAAGAGAAGAGTTCCAAAATAAGAGTAAAGATTAGAAAGTAGAGAGATGAACATGTGCAGAGATTCTTAGATAGCAGGTGTACCAAGGATCTGACCTCAATACCGGAGACTTTTAAGCTCCAATCCCGGACAGTTGCCATGTGGGACCCTCCAAAACATAATATTAAATATTGACTTAATGATTTACACAAGCAGCACATCATTCATTTACAGGAGACATTAATTTCTATTATCTCAGAACACCCGATCAGCTTGACCGACCTCCAGACTCCCAAACACACTGCCTGTCCAAAAAACAAAGTCACACACTCTAATATTCTATTGGACCCCCTTTAGCTTTGATTACGGCACACAATGGACGTTGCATTGTTCCGATAAGCTTATGCAATGTCACAACATTTATTTTCCGTCCAGAGATGCAATACATTTTCACCAGGATCTTGTAGTGATGATGGTAGAGTCGGACCACTGTGTAAAGTCTTCTCCAGCACATCCCAAAGATTCTCAATGGGGATAAGGTCTGGACTCTGTGGTGGCCAATCCATGTGTGACAATGATGTCTCATGCTCCCTGAACCACTCTTTCACAATGCGAGCCCAATGAATCCTGGCATTGTCATCTTTGGTCAGGCAGTGTACCTCAGTGTAGAACAAGAAGACTAACTGTCTCCACATTACACAACAAGGCATTCTAAGAACAGCCATCTGTACTAGCAACATTTGTTTGGGCAAAGTCATTCTAGCAAGCCAACCTGTTATTATATAAAGAGCCCATATAACCAATTAACATTGTCATATGTTAATAATTAGTAACACACAATAATTATTTTTCTTTAGCAACCTTCAATATGACTTTTGGCTGGAACTATTCTCATAACAGCATTTCATGTTTACAGGATACACATACATTTCTAGCTGTTGGAGAATGTTGGCTTCACGTGCATGTGGAAGGCCATTTCTACTCATTACATGGATTTTGTGCTCCTCCTGCACTGCACAATTGACACACCCCACTGAAATTCAATGAACAAAGTCCAGACAACATACTTAATACCAAATATAAACAATGTTTTAATTCAATAATAAATTACATTGTAGTAAACTGAAAAAAAAACGTGATTGCCTGGTAATTGGAAGTCAAGGTAAAGAGATTGTTCAAGCATATACAAAACATCAATAAACCCAACGAAAAGGATCATTGAGACAGCGGGAGCTGGAAACGACACACGGCGCTCCTTTGTTTTCTGAAATGCCAACCGCTAATAACACGGCGATCTCTGACCTGTTTAATCTATTGTGAAAAGCTAAGTGCTCTCCAATCAGAGGAGGAGGTAAGGCAGGAATTGTGCCATCTGTGATCTGGAACATGGGGACAATATAAGTATAAAGGGATCACTCTGCACTCATTAAGTTGCGCTGTGAGCCGGATCATATCGTGAGATCACATTATTATTATTATTATCCTTCTGTAATGCCTGAAGAGCACCACAGTCGCCCAGACAAATTTAAAGGAACATGTCAAACAAAAATTGGCGCATTTAAAAAACATTGTTGGAAATAGTGAAAGTTAAAAAAAAAATCTGAAAATTTGGAAAAAAGCACTTCAATCAATGGAGAAGGTGATTTTTTTTTAAGGGTGCAGTGAACTTTAAATGATTAATAAGGATTATATAAGCTTATTTTACTTAACAGAACTTCACCTGAAAAATGGCCCGTATTTATCCTAATAATTTTAATTTAGGGTTTTTTCAATGAAAAAAAAACACAGACAGTGGCAAAAAAAGTCAAACTGAATTTAAAACAACAGTACAGAAATAACAATCAATTGTATTCACAAAAAAAGAAAACAACACAATTACAAAGAACAGTCGGGGGTCTATTTATCAACATTTTTACCTAAGGTTTATACATTTTTGTGTAATAATCTTAGGGGAAATTTGTGTGAATCTTAATTCAAAACATTGAGAAATAGTCCGCTACAGGACACTATATGCTACCTGAGGCTGTAGAATGGCGGGGGGTGCTGCTGATAGGATAATCTTTCACGGGGTGGGGGGATGCCTTGCTGATAGTGGTCGGTGGCTGTGTAAGAGCTGTGCTGTCAATGGCTCTCTGTCAGCTCACAGACGTCACTGGTTGCCAGGAGCCCTGCAGGACACCAGCTAGAGTGCCCTGCTCAGCACCCTGGCAACTGATGACATCAGAGTGCTGGGCAGGAAGCTGGACAGAGTGTCACAGGTTACTAAGAGCTCTTAGCAACCTGGGACACTGTGGCAGCCCCTCTATTGCCCACACATGCCGCCCCCCCCTCCAAAGAGACGCCAACTAAAACAACCTTCTCGGGGGGGCGTGGCCGGCTATGGAGGAGTAAAGACGTGCCGAGGTGAGCGCTGCTGAACCGGGGCTATACACAGCATAATTTACAGGCATCCAGCCTACCTCTCTGCCTCCCTGCTCTATGCCCGACACCCGGACCACATCTGCGGCAACCGTTCCTCCGGCCGCCTCCTTCGCCCGCGATATAGCCTCCTATTTCTCCCGCCGAGCGGACGGTGCAGCTACGTCAGAGGGCCGCAATATGCCGCCGAAGAAGGCCGCGGCTGCGCCCTCGCCGGCTCCTACGCTGAGTCTCCGGTCTTCTGCCCGGCCGGCGGGCACGGGGACACAGGACCCCCCTCCTCCCATCCAGTCCATGGCACTGATGCACACAGAGCTTACCGCTCCAGACACGCCTCTGCCAGCGGCCATCACTGAGCCAGAACCCCAGCAGCCTGTGAGATAAGGAGCGTGTTCACCTCCTTCCGGGCTGACTTTGACACCTGGGCTTCAAGGCTGGAGGAGGCACTGCGAGGGGAAGTACGGGAGCTGCGACAACGGATCAATAATCCGCGAGGCCATCCAAACCCTTACTGACCTAGAAACACGTAACAAACGCTTGCCGTCCCCTGAGCTCATATTGAGCATCTCTCAAGCCCGACTGACACTCCTGGGGTTGCTTGACTTATCGTCACGCACATTCAAGAACAAAATGGCATCCAAGGCGTATGGATATCGCGACAAGTGTGGTAGGGCATTGGCTCGGACTCTTCATCCCCACCCGGCTCCAGCCTACGTCCCGCATATCAGAACTGAGTCTGGAGCTCTTGTACACTCCCCTTTAGAAATCCAACGAACCTTCGCAGACTTCTATGCCTTGTTGTATCACCTCCCGGGATCAGATGCCATCTGGATAGTCCCAGGATCTAGGCCAGTGTACTCATCTCTCCCGTTTCTGACTGCCCACACCTTGAAACTATGGGACCGCTGTGTGGCTCGATTCGGTGTCTCTTCCTACATGGGACCCATGACCCCTTTCTTTGGTAACCCGGCTTTCCCTCCAGCTCTATCCGGCTCCTCTTTTGGACGTTGGACAAGGGGTTCACACCGTCGTTTGGTCTCCGCCCTGATGAACCTCCAGGGGGTAGGAGGGGCCCAGTCCCACACAGTACGGGGAACTTGGTTGGCTGATGGGCAGTTTCGCTCCTTTATTTCCACCTTCCGCGATGTGGATGTCTTCAGCGGAGCTCCCACGGCCTTGGACTCCCTTCTTTTGGTATCCTCACCTCCAACCCACTCGGTTTCTCTCCTCTACTCTATCCTCTCCTTTGGACTCCCTTCTTTTGGTATCCTCACCTCCAACCCACTCGGTCTCTCTCCTCTACTCTATCCTCTCCTCCCTAGCCTCCCCTAACCTGCCGGCCTATACCGCAGTGTGGGAAAGGGAACTGGGAGAACCTCTGTTGGAGGCGGACTGGATGAAGTCATTCACCCTCACTCATTCCCTCTCCATTGCTAGTACAGCACACGAGAAAAACCTGAAGATCTTGACCCGATGGTACCATTGTCCAGAGGTCCTCCACTGATTCTATCCAGATGTCTCTGCCTCCTGTTGGCGCTGCAATAACTCTCTGGGCCATATGACCCACATCTGGTGGAGCTGCCCTCCGATCTGGGGATTCTGGCGAGCCGTGCTGGATGTGTACCTCAGGGCGACGGGAGCTGTGATTGCCGATGACCCTAAGATACTATTGCTGTCTATGGTGCCCGGGTCGCTTAAGTCGGCGAAAAAGGGCTTACTGCGCCACTTCCTCATGGCGGCCAGAGCAGTCATCCCGCGCCATTGGCGTTCACCGGTGGTCCCCACCCTGGCTGAATGGACTGTGGAAATGGATCGCATCGCTGACTTGGAGGGGCTCCTGGCTGAGGAATGTGATGCTGGTCCTCAATATGTACTTGCATGGTCTGCGTGGCTCACCTTCAAGGGGTTGGCGGATTTCTCGGACGCTATTTCTCACTGACCTCTAAGCCCGGCGGACACCCTGGCAGGAGGTGGGACCTCCCAGTGCTCTTTTGTGTGCTCTCCTGTACTCACTTTGCTCTTCTCTCCTTCCTTGTTACTCTCTGTATTGCCCTCATAAACCTTGGAGTTTCCCCCTGAATGTCCTGCCTCACGGACTGTGCCCTTCTCCTGGGGGCTCTAGGTCCCTTGCACCCACCTTAGCCTCTTAGGAGGGGAAGGGAACTTCACTATGTAGGCAGCTCCTCGGCGTCCCATGTCATCTACTTCCGAGTCACGAAAACGATGGGACTTATAACCTAGGGCTGGCGGCGTATAGGGTCCCGCGCCCGTACTGTGCAACACTCTGTATGGCCGACTGGCACGCACTGTTCGGTGCCAGACCCTTGTTCCAACCTCTGTTTATCACTAACCGTGACGTTACCATACTGTGATAGGCCCACTAGGGGACACCCACCCTATGTCCTGTGCTTTTATATTGTTTCTTTGTGACCAATGTCTTACTGTGTATGCTTACTTTTTGATTTATCTCCTTTGTATATGGAAAATCTCAATAAAACTTGATTGTACTAAAACAACCTTCTCAGCCTGACTTATTATAGGGAAGGCCCTGGTCCCCTAAATAAAATGAACTCCCCCAAATACAACTGTCACAAATCCTTCTAAATATATACTGTAAGTGATAAAAATCATTGTGGTACAGTCACATGATCATTACCAGTGCTGTAATTGGAGAAAAACTGTTTTCACAATGACCTAAAACAAGCCTGCTTCTCTGTGTGTGTGCATTGAGGAGCTCATTACATGAAGAATCTTACACATGCAAAATTTGGTTCCAGACTTTACTGGTAATTGGTAAAAGGAGTACCACCAATGTGTTCCAGGGAATTAGACCTCCCCTTCCTTGAGTGATGATCGGACATAGTTCTTCACTTGAGGCACTCATCATCACAAACACACAAAGGTTTCTAATATGAGGAACCAGCACCCTGTCTGGTACCTCCAAGGATTGAGCAGCTTAAGACCGTCACAAGGACCTATCAACCATTTATCAGAGAGCCCCAAAGCGGGAGGCCTGATTCTGAGCAAAAATAAACCTTGAATTCTGTCCAGCACTGGAAGGTTCTAGAACAAGGAAGTGGCAAGTGAAGCTCCTGACCTCCGTGCTTCCCCAGGACCAGTGGTGTAGCTATTGTTGAAGCTATTGGATCACAACTGCAGCCAATTGAGTAAATTGCAGCCAATAAAGTAAATCTAATTGCCCAAGGTGAACCCACTAGGAAAGGACCAACCGTTACAGGTTCAATTAAAAATAGTAGTAGGGAGCAAGAAGGGAGCAAACGTTTAACCAGTAAAAGCACAAAAATTAAATGTATGTTCACCAATGCTAGAGTCTAGCAAATAAGATAGAAGACCTTGAAGTTATGTTACTCGAGGAGGACTACGATATAGTGGGAATAGCAGAAACGTGGTTAGATAGCACACACGACTGGGCTACTAACATAGAAGGGTACAACCTGTTCAGGAGGGACAGGCTGGAAAGAAGGGGGTGGGGGTGTATGTATATATGCTAAACATAACCTCATTATGCACATCCGTGAAGATATTGCGTCAGCTGGTGGAGATGATGTGGAACCATTATGGCTAGAACTAGATAGAACGAACTCTAACCGTAAACTTATTGTGGGTGTCTGTTATAAACCTCCAAATATAGGGGAAGAGGAGGAGGCCCACCTACAATCCCAAATAGAAATAGCGGGAAAACAGGGTAATGTTGTGGTAATGGGAGACTTCAATTACCCTAGCATATGCGCGTCTGTCGCGCGTTTTTTTACTGCGATTCGCGGTAAAAAAGTTGCGCGACCGTCGCGCGTTTCCGAAGGCTACTTGGCTGTAGCCCAATGCAAATGCGCAACAAAATGGCCCAAAGTAGTACCTGTACCTTTTCAGGCGTGGGCCATTTTGTAACGCGTTAGGGACGGGCAGAAATACGCAAAGGTGGGAACGAGACCATTGAATACAATGGGATTTATATTTTTGAGCGTTTTGTAGAGCGTTCGTCGAGCGTAGAACGCGCTACAAAACGTTCAGGTGTGAACGAGGGCTAAGGGGGGACATGATTTTCTTGTATAAGCTATTCAAGGGCGACAGCAACATTATTAATAAACTGTTTACGATCAGCTCCGTAACAAAGACCAGAGGGCACAACCAAAAATTGGTGGAAAAAAAATCTCAATACACAGGGCGCAAGGGGCTCTTCACAGTTAGAGCGGTTAGGGTCTGGAACTTGCTGCCGCAGGAAGTAATTTCAGCTAAGAGTGTGGAATCATTCAAGAAACTTCTGGACGAGTTCCTCGGAGACCATAACATACAGGGGTACAGGTGCGCCTAAGAGCAAAATCACACATTCACAAACCAACTCAAACATAAATGCACACACACAATAGGTTGGACTTGATGGACTTATGTCTTTATTCAACCTCAAATACTATGTAACTATATGAGTAGCATTTTCAAAGGCCATCAGTAGTGGTAGGTTTCCTTTAATTAGTTTAATTTTTCAGTTAGATTGTGTTATGATTTACATAATTACTCTGTAAAGTCAGCACAGAGGGTATTTGAAGTGAGATGATTAGACGAAAGAGCTTGTTGAGAGGTCACACAGTCATATGAAGGGGTTGTCCATCACACAAAGGGAAGAGCAGACTCCAATCTCATGAGACTTGCTTCAATGGAGCATTACATCCCCTGGTATCTGGAGTAGGTGTATCCAAAGTTGTTAGAATGGCGTAGGAAGTCTTTATTCCTGTAACACGGGAAGTACGGAGTGGAGCACTCATTGGGACCTTGGCCTCGTTGGTCATTTTCAGGGTAATCATCTGGAGTTGCATTGTGTCTGCGAATCCATACTTCAAAGATCCTACAAATATTTATGAATATGTAAAGATATGTAAACTGCAGACAAAAATATAACTAAGAAAAAAACATGGTACATTTCCTAAAAAAATGTATATCAACATGGATACTTCAACTTAGAGGCCCTGTCAGTTCGCTAAGGATTTCAAACTGGTACTTCCCTGCAACACGAGACAGTATACTCACCTTTCCTGCCTATTTATTCTACTTCTCTGTTCCTGCACTGTAGCCTCTGAAAGCCTCACAAGCATTCTATGTTTCTGAGAGTGTCTGTGTCACAATACCGAACACGGGTGTCCCAACACCACGTGCAGGTGAACCGAAAATGTGACCACACTGCAGATACCGCAACAGTCTTTGGGAATAATAGTTTAATGCAGGGCTCAAAATTTCAGGTCATGAGCCACTAGCCAGGCCTGAAAAGTTACTCGCCACTAGTTGCCCTGCATAACGCAAACAAACAGGGCACAACACACACCAGCACAACGCACGGGGCACAGTACATTACACATACAGCCACACAACAACGCACAGGACATTACGCATGCAGCCACAGCACAACGCACAGGACATTACGCATGCAGCCACAGCACAACGCACAGGACATTACGCATGCAGCCACAGCACAAAATACACAGGACATTACACATGCGGCCACAGCACAACGCACGGGACATTACACATGCAGCCACAGCACAACGCACAGGACATTACGCATGCACATTCATCCACAACACACACATGGCACCCCAGCCCATCTCTATGTCCCCTTCAAATACCTGCTGGCAGGGGCCTGACACTTGGGACTAACTCTGGTCCCATGCATAGTTATTGCAGCTCAGGCTGCGTGAAGGGGACCTGTGGCACAGTAAGCTGTTGGAGCCCCTCCTGTGGTGTGCCAGTTCACCCCAGGGCTTCCCCTGTATTGTGACGTCCATGAATTTAGTGGTCTATCATTCCACCTTCATCCTAATATAGCTGGCCCATTTCTGCCTCCCCTAGCAGAGGCCCTCGAGTGCCCAGATCGGTACAGAGTGTGGATAATGTGGACGAGCAGCATCTCTCACCAGCTCTATCACTGCTTCCTGTTCTCAGCACTGCTCCAGCACATGACAGACCAGGGTCCCCTAAGGCCCCGTTCACACTGACCGATTTATCGCGCGGTAATTTCCGCAATATCGCGGCTATTTACCGCGCGATATCGCTCTCCAATGCTTGGCAATTGGGGAAAAGGGTCCTGCTGTCGCGGGTCGTGCGTCGCTACAGCAGGACCCTTTTTGGAGCGGATTTTGCCGCGATTCTAGCTTGCTCAATGCAAGCATTTGCGCGATATCGCGTAAAATGCAAATTGCGCAACAAACGCGCAATTTGCGAATCGCACAGTGTGAATGGGGCCTAAAGAGGCAGTGCCCACCCACACACACACACACACACAGACAGACACTGAATTTTTCACTCGCAAATTGCGAGGGGGCGAGTGGAAATTTTGAGCCCTGGTTAAATGGATATAGCAAACCACATAAACACAGACAATCCCACCACCACCCGCAAGAAACAAATAAGAGCCACACTATATACAAACGGCAAGGGCCGGGAGCCACAGATCGGGAGACCTCAGGGGTAAGGGTCAGGAGTCAGGGTCTAAGGCAGAAACAGGATACTGGTTACTGGTTTACAGGAAACAGGATATGGCAACAATACTGAAGCACAGGCCCCACTGCAGTAGGGTTGCCACCTTTTCTTCCAGTGAAACCCGAACACTCTAGTGACGCACGGAATTTTGCTTCGGAGAATGAGTCGTGGCTTATTCATATATAAATAGCGCCCCCCACTAATATGTAAAGATCACAGTCAAAACTATTTTCAGTGGGGGGCCAGCAGCCCCTATCTTAATTTTGGTTGCCCCTGTCTGCCTGACATCTTGTGTCCGGGTTTCAGCTGCCATGAAACCCGGACACAGCATTCAAAACCCGGACTGTCCGGGTGAATCCTGGACAGGTGGCAACCCTACACTGCAGGGACAGGTTAAATTTCTAGCCAGAGCAGCACCAGGTGGCGACTAATTGCTGGCAGACACCTGCAGGTGAGCACTGGAACTGCAGGATCAGGTTCCAGCTCCACAGTGCCACCCGGAGGTGCTCTGGTCCCTGACAGTCTGAGTCCTATGTCCCCTATGCCGCAATGGATTCTCCCTCTGACCCCTACATGACTGCAGGGTTCAGTCAGTATTGGAAGTTGGAGCATTGATTTGTAGATGTAAGTAATATCTAGCAAGCTTGTCCTCCCACTGTTAGGTAATTTACCAATGTTGGGTTTGGCATATCCTTTACAAGCAGGCTGATGGGCAGGCTCCACTCCATTGTTCTCCATTCCTGATAATGATTTGCATATATGGAGGCCCACTGGGCATCCCTTATGATACAAAGACCATTCTGTTTTGAACTGTGTCGCACCTTTATGCATGTTCTTGAAGTCCACATGTTGTATTTTGACTTTTTCAATTTACGCTAAAAATTATTGAGCCTAAAACTTACTTGTCAATAAAGCAATGGTGCAGCACAAATATCGGATCGTTGCTGGAGATTGGAACCTCGGACATCGTCCCACCGAGGAAGACATGGACCAAGTTATGCATGTTGCGCTGTAGTGTTACCCCATCGGATGGATTCAGGAAACCTACAAAGATCGCACATTTGAAGTTAATACAATATTACATTCCTCTGTTTAGATTTTCTTAAACACCAAATTTTGTCTTATGATCTTATTGGGTCTTACGAACTATAAGGTAACTATGAGTTTGGCAAATTGAAAAAAAATTAGGAAATCCTACTAAACTACGGGTATCATTACTATCTGCAACTATAATGGCCATATAACAATAACCTATTAAATATGAGCAATCATTTCTGTAGCATGGATTTTTATGGCGCCCCCTATGGCTTCAAATACGAGGAACATGCACAGAAATTAGAATTTCTCTACCTGTGGGGGGGACGTTCCCTTTCACCAACATGTCACAATTCAGTTAAAATATTTGCTTGTACATATTGTATAGAGTAGGAAATCATAAGAACCCTTATTAGGTTGCCTATTTCTCAACCTTTCTACAGTATTTGACCATTCTCACTGCGACAGAGAGTGATGGGAAATCCAAAATGTTATGGTTGTCACCAAAACAGCAGGGAAAAACCTTTGATCGGGGTATCTGTTTCAGTGACAATTGTCTAAGAATCACTTGCCTTCACGTTTAAGAGATTTGCACTCATTTCCTGTAAATAAAAAAAGGAAAGTTACAATAATTCTTTCCCACCTTCTAAGGCATTACGGAAGCTTCTCCTTGCCATTCTGTTGTAGGGAGGGAGGTCAAAATCTTTCCATTTCAGAACGTCCTCTACATCTTGGAAGGTGGGTAGGCTAGGGGCAACAGGATCAACTCCAGGCTTTCTGTGCAGTTTTTCCATCTGATTCTGGTCATCAGCACCCAAGCAGTAAGCTTCCTCATAGTTGTACCCGCTGCATACAGACTGAAGAAGGGAAATATGAAAAGCCTTGTCAGTAGACATGTGCGATTCGTTTCGTTTCGTTACGAATCGAAATTCGTACGAATTTTCCTGAAATTCGTAAATTCGGAAGCATCCGAAATCCGAATTGCAGTTTCCGAATTATATCCGTTAACGAATTTCGGATCCGAATTTCTATGAAAAGGGAACTAATATTACCCCTGTAAATGAGGTTGAACAACATGACAAGATTTTTTTTTTAATCCGAAATATGGATCCGCTGCTGCTGAGGGTTGCATTACAATTCACAGGCAGGAAATACGAACAATCGTTATGATGAAGTTAAAAAGCAAAATATCTTTGTTAATATTGGAGTTGATGAGGTTTTTTTTAATCCGAAATACGAAATTTGGATCCGGAATCCGTTAACGGAATTCGTATTTCGTTTGGTTGACCAATCAGAGGTTTTCTCTTCTGCTGCTGAGAGTTGCATTACAATACACAGGCAGGAAATACGAAATTCCATTGACGGAATTTCGTTCCGTTACGAACATTCGTTATATTGAAGTTAAAAAGCAAAATACCTTTGTTAATATATTGGAGTTGATGGTAGTTTTTTTTTTTTTATCCGAAATCCGTTAACGGAATGCGTATTTCGGATAAAAAAAACAACTACCACATCGACTCCAATATTAACAACGGTATTTTTGCTTTTTAACTTCATCATAACGAATGTTCGTACAGTTACGAAAATGTGCCGAAACTAATGAAAATTCGTATTTCGTACGAATCCGAATTGAGTTTCGGACACGAATTACGAAATACGAAATAACAGATATTCCGAAACGGAACGAAACGAAGCGGAAACAAATTTTTTGACGGCGCACAAGTCTACTTGTTAGTAGAGATGGATGAATGATTATTTGCTGAAGTTCAAATTTCTCACAATTCTTGAAATCGCTCATATAGTGAGCCCAGCCTGGGTGATGATGCACTCCCCAGGGTGTGTGATGGTCAAGTGTCCATATTTGCCCATATTATGTGTACATGATTTGCCCATATTATGTGTATATGCCATGCTGCAACTGGGGCTTGGGTCCAAACTCATTATAGCAGAACATACTAAGGGCAGTGTCTTTACATATACAGTGTCGATTAGCATGGTGTACAAAAGGTGAGGGAAAATTTGAGATAAGATATGCAGAATACCCTTTACTGTCTCCTCATAGGATGTTGGTACCCATGTTGGTATCATTTTTAAACCAAAAAAAATAATAATGGCCTAAAAGTATTATAGATAACCCACTTACTTTCCAAAAGGCGAAATGGGAGTATTCACTGAGAAACCCTTGCATGTCGTTATCACCGACAAAGTCGTCAGTGCAGATTGAGCAGTTTTTCTCTCCTCGCCAGTCGAAATAAGGAATGGCAAAATTTTCATCCCCCGTCAAGAGCTGAATTTGTCTCTCCAGGAAGAGGAGGCCCAGCCGATGCCAACCGGGAAAAGCCGGACTTTCATGGGCGTAGTTTGTGGTACTATTAAAGGTTCCATTTATCAGAATTGGCTTCATGGAGTAGTAATGGATCCAGGAAAAGACATTATAGATGGAGGCATCGACAAAGTTGTACGTGTCCCGATGATGGCGATCTCCTGTGTACAAGATGACAAAGTTCTTACTTATTGTGGTTTTGGCCATCACCAAGTAGCTGAAGAATCTTTTCCTTTCCAGCAAAGAAAGTTCTCGGATTTCCTTCCGCACAACAGTGATCTTGCGGTCACATTTTTCTCCGAAATACCCGTACTTACAGTCGCCGCAGTCATAGCCGCTGTAGTTTCCGAAGCATTCGCAGGTTTCCACAAAGTAATACTTTGGCCATTCCAGGCGGTCATCATTATATAGGGGCACAAGGTTTGTAAAATTCTGGGTACTGCAGTGGCCACGGCTCGAGCGGGAGCCGCAGGTGCTGTTGTCCTTCCAAAGAGGGCAACAGGTTTTGGCCTGAAGTGCAGTAGCTGTGGTGCAGGCCCGTGGGAACTGACCCTGGACCAAATTACAGCAAAGAACGAGGAAAACACAGACGACAATCATGGCTCACTGTAGAACGTCGGCCCCTGGAGAGGACAGCGGGACCAGAATGTTTAGTAACTCCAGTCTAAATAAAAAAGAAAGATATTGTTGTAAAATTTGCTGTCTGCATGAAACTTTAAAGGAAAACAATAATGTATATTCAGCAGATAGATCTTTCATATTTTTAGGTCCTTGCTGTTTCATAGGTGCTTCCATAATAATTTGAAGACAATACTGGGCTTTCTAATGAAATCCAGCACTGCCTGCTCACTTTTTGACTGTCTCTTTTCAACTGCAGATCCATATGAGCAAGAGATTGGAAAAAAGGCTGTACATTATGTGTATTGTGTCGTATGCACAAAGCTGAACAACAGGAAATCTAATTACACCTCGCTCTGAGGAAGTGTAAAGATCTGCCTCGAGCATGCCACCTGTTGGCTGTAAGTAAAAAATATGACATTTTTTAGATGTTTATAAAACACTCATACTAACTCCCATTGGGGAGATTTACTTTCTCTGTTGGCACTGGCGACCATTGTCACCATGGCATAAAAGTGATGGAAAATCCAAAAATGTATAGTTAGAACAGGGGGTCAAAAGAAATGTTCTAACAGATAAACCTGCACTGGAGACAACTAGGAGGGGGTACCCCTTGTTTTAGAGAGGTCTTCTCTTACTTTCTGCTGTTTCTCCGGGACAAGAAGTGAGGGAAAATCTCCCTGACAAAGACCTTTAGGCCCAGGTAGATACATTTGTTGACCATTACGAATGACAATTAGGTAAATTTATCAACAGGCTTAGGGAGAATCTAAGCAATCTTTATCCCTAACTGAGGAACTACAATGAGAAGATGATAGAGCTTCTTTAGTGTGGCATGTACTGGTTCAGTACAAGAGAACATAGGACATGTGTAGATACTATAGAAAGCCCCTAATGTGAGCCCTGCTTATCGCAGTGATGTTGAGTTTGGTGGGAAGAACCACCAAGCTAGGCAAAGGACACAGGAGATCAACAGCATTTTGCAACAGAGTCACTTTCATCTTCAGAGGGACGGGGTTAAATGT
Organism: Nanorana parkeri; assembly: GCF_000935625.1. Taxonomy (NCBI): domain Eukaryota; kingdom Metazoa; phylum Chordata; class Amphibia; order Anura; family Dicroglossidae; genus Nanorana; species Nanorana parkeri. The sequence continues at coordinate 511,315 of NW_017306953.1, read as the reverse complement.
GTCCCTCAGAATGTGTACTCGATCATGGTAGGGTCATGAGCCTTTGGAACCAGAAGTGTTGTGAATGGTTGAATGTAGAGTGCCCTGGAAAAAGTGTCAGCATTAAACAATCATGGATCTAAGACGCACCTGGTACATCCTACAGGGTTATTCACAAAAGGGTGAAGAGTTTGGAGAAGGCAGGAGAAGTGAACAATCTAGGACAACATTTGGATTTGACACGAACGTTCGTACGTAAGTATGTATGTGGCAGAATTTTCACATTTCACATTTCTGGTTGCTGTGCTCTTCACTATTAAAGGGACATTAAAATCTTTTTCTCAATTTTTTAGACGCATGATGGGATTTGTAGTTTCAGCACAGCTGGAGAGCCAAGGTTGCTTACCCCTGTACTAGGCTGTCAAGTCCCTCTGCTCAAAAAGAAGCTGCTCCGCTGGCATGAGCGCTGCTGGCACGAGTTGGGGAATGAGAAAAGGGGCTCCTCTTGTAGCGGCCTTCCCATCTCTCTTTCCCTCTCATGCACTCTCGAAATCAGACGATCCCTCCATCTAGTAAGCGCTTTGCACCGCAAAGCCATCTTGCCCTTGATGCGTGGGTCACAGATAGCGGCCAGCATCAATTCCGGGCAAGTCGCTGTTAGGTCTGCAATGTGCTTGACCACACCATCACGCAGGCTCCTCAAGAGTGTCACCACCTCAGGTAGAGGACCACCACCAGGCAGCAATTCTTGAGAGTCCAGAAACCCCTCCAATTTGTTTTGGAAATGGGTGAAGAGGGGTAGCACCTGCGCTATGCTGGCTCTCTCCTGGCTCAGGTTTTCGGTGACGGCATGAAACGCCTTCAGGACAGCCACAACCTGTCCAACCATGGCCCAATTCTCCCTGCCTAGAGGTCTATGCCGATGTTGTGCTCATAGGCCATGGCATGGAGAGCCTTTTGCTGCTCCAGGATATGTTCTAGCATAGCCAGTGTGGAGTTCCACCTCGTCACCAAATCTTGTTTAAGGCAGTGCTCTGCTTTCCTCTGTTGTAGACTGAGAAGATGGCTGTCCCTCACACTGCGATGGAAGTGTCCAGCCATCTTCCGACAACAGTCCAGCAGTGTGGACAAACTCCCACACCTTCTCTCTTCCTCATCCAATGCACCCCTTATCACAATCTGCAGGATGTGGGCTGTGCACTCCACACCAACAAATCCCCTATCCCGCACAGCCTTGGCCATGTTGGAGCACTATCTGAGACCACAAAGCCCATCCTGCACTTTGTGCCTGCCTGGTCCCCCAGCCACTGCATCAACATCTTTTGCAGTGCCCGCAAGATGTTCTGCGCAGTGTGCTGCTCATCCATGACCTCAGCATGTAAAAGGAATGAGCTGTGCCCCTCTTTGCCAGCTGCTAATGATGGTGTCCCTGCAGTTGTCGCTGTATCTTGGGCCACCTTAGGCTGCCACCAATGAGCTGTGAGGTCGAGGAAGGTGTGCTGGCCACTGGGAGCACTCCAGATGTCTGTGGTGAAGTGGACAGACTGGCCAGCAGTCTGTTACAAAAACAACTACCACATCGACTCCAATATTACCAAAGGTATTTTTGCTTTTTAACTTCATCATAACGAATGTTCGTAAAGTTACCAAAATGTGCCGAAACGAACGAAAATTCGTATTTCGTACGAATCCGAATTGAGTTTGGGACACGATTTACGAAATATTCCGAAACGAAACGAAATGGAACACATTTTTTGACGGCGCACAAGTCTAAATAGCACTGCCTAATGATGTAGGCGCATGTGTTGGTTCATACCATTGTTGGTGAAGTGACTGACCATTTTGCCCCTGCTCACGCCCCTACCACAGTGATTGCACTTGGCTAGCTGCCCATTCCCAATTTTCAGAAAATGCTGCCAAATTTTAGAGCAGCAGCTGACACCGCTACTGGATGGTGGCATTGCTTGCACAGCAGTGGCAGTGTCTGGCTGAGGTTGGGCGGGAGCCAAAAGTATCCCTGGGACCTTAGCCACAGCAAATGTATCTGAGTCAAACATGTTGATGTCAGGGCTCACATCTGGTGTGGGAGACTCAGCAGGTGTACCAGGGGAGGCAGGTGGGGCAGGGGAGAAAAGCAGTGGGGCAGATTCATGAGCCTTAGTGCCTACTGGATGGCCAACATTTATTTTTATGGCTGCTTGAAGGCGTGCATGCTAGGAACACCTTGCACAGTTTTCACTAGACCTCTGCTATAAAACATAGTAGGCACTATGCTCACAGAAGCAGATGTGGCGGCGGAGGTGGTGGTAACACGGTAACACCGCTGTTGATTACGGCTGTGCAGGTGGTTCTCGGGGCCAATTTTTAAAGAGCTGGCGGCAGCCCTTGGCTCCATGGTGTTTTTTGCTTTTAGCAGATGCCATGCTTGTGGCAACTGAGCTGTTACTGCCTGTCTTTTTCAACTTCACAGTAGAGAGGAGAGAGGGGAGCTGAGCTGAGAACTGACAGACAGCTGACGACGAGCTACATCAGAGCCAGCAGGATTCAACATTGTGACTCTAAACACTATGCAGCAGCAAGGAAAAGAGGTCACAAGTATGCTGCTGAAGTTGTGGCAGTCACAATATAAACAGATCAGATCTGACCCAACTAAGATCAGATCCTAGAAATTTAGAAAATGCCTGGCTGTGGCACTAAATTAATACCCAAACCCAAAAAGAAAACCCACAATAACTAAACCCAGAGGCGTAACTAGAACCTTCAGGGCCCCGGTGCAAGAAACCATGCATTTATTTACAAAGTATTCGTTTGTAATGGTTAATTGTGACCGTTAATAATATACCGTCCATGGCAGTAAATGATGGATGGGATATTATTAACGGTCACAATTAACGATTTAAACTAAATACTTTGTAAATAAATCCCGGTTTCCTCGATAATACTGGTCTGCGTGCAAGCGTAGATGCTGAGGTCGGCAAATTCGACTACGTCGGTGTTCTCGACAGGACACCGGTATCTGTGTTTAGTATCGGGCCATTTTCACGAGTATGAGTACTCGTGAAAATGCCCAGTATTGGCAGTGGTGTATCCCTACTTAAAAATATAATGCATTGCTGGGACTTGTAGTCCTACATAGTTGGTGCTATTCTGCATTGCTGTATAATCATCATACAGCAATGCAGAATACCACCAGCTATGCGGGACTCCAAGTCCCGGCAATACATTATAATAAAAGTGAGCACTATATCACCAGCATCACACACATACACACACACACACACACACTTCCCCGCCCCCCCCTTCTCACTCCAGACTTACCTTTCCTCTCCTGCAGGGCCCTCTTCCTCGTCTCTGCGGCCAGGGGGCGGGGCTAAGTGGAGAGGGTCCTCACACAGCAGAATGTGCTGCCCGGCGGTGCCTGCAGCACATTCTGAGGGACTGGTGACAGCCTCTCCATCCCCGCCGCACAGCTGCCCATACATGCTGCGGGTGGCGCAAGTGGCGGAACGCTGGTAGTTCGGCCAGTGACTAAACCCCAAAATAACAATAAAATAAATGTGAAATGAAGGACATGGATACGGGGAAAAAAGTAACCCCAAAAAATCAAATATCACACAGCACCAAAAACAAAACAACAGAAAATACAAAACAAAAAGATGATCCACTCACTCACTAGAACTAAGATAAATTATGAAAAAAAAATAAAAATAAACTAAGGATGGCGAAGATAAATCAAAGCCTGTATCACAGATCACAATTACACTTCTCTCTCTATCCACTTCTCTAACCCACAAAGAGTCACATGACCGGGCCTGTAATCCAACCCGCAGCAGCTGAAAAATGCATGTGATTGGTTAGAAAGCAGTCACATGTCTAATTTCGCTTCCGTTCAAACGAAACTCGTTCGGAATCCGAAATCTCGGATTCGAAATTTCGGATTCGGATGCATTCAGATATATTGAATTTCGTTAATTCGGGTGTTCCGAATGTACGAATTTCTGAAATTTCGTCCGAATTTCGATTTGGAACGAAATGGCACATGTATAGAAAATGCTAAAGTAAAGTCTGTCTGCTTTAGTTGCAGCGCTAGTTTGAATCACTTGAGGATTAACTACAACCTGATGTTGCAAGTCACTGGTTCTCTTAACATGACTCTCGGTGATCTCTATTAGTTCCAATGATAAGACAAGAACTTTTTTTATTCTTGTTCCCTGGTTGGTTGTTGCAGAATTATCCCATTCAATCAAAAGGTCTGAGGAGTGTGTTGCAGGTGTGTTGGGGGGGTGTTTC